>NC_064640.1:486282064-486585094 GCF_023864345.2 Schistocerca serialis cubense | reverse complement strand
AGTTACAGCCAGTTTACTAATGAATAATTTCTCTTTTAAGAATTTTAGCCTGAGTCTACTTTCAATT
Source organism: Schistocerca serialis cubense (assembly GCF_023864345.2). Classification (NCBI taxonomy): domain Eukaryota; kingdom Metazoa; phylum Arthropoda; class Insecta; order Orthoptera; family Acrididae; genus Schistocerca; species Schistocerca serialis. The sequence continues at coordinate 486,585,027 of NC_064640.1, read as the reverse complement.
AATTGTTGTACAACAGTGGCTTCAGTATATGACTAAAGTAAAGCAATAAAATTTTTTAAGTTTGAGAAACAATCACTGGAGAAATTCCCAATGTAAGGAAATGCACAAATTGAGAGTGCGGAAATTTTTTTATTTTACATATAGGTTGGTACGTGTTCTAGTATTTAATTCTGATCAAGTCAATAAAAGATTCTCAGTTGTTTAGACAATAGTATCAGATCCAATTTGCAAATAAGTAACGGGGAAGTAAACATTACTTGTTTTTTTTTCTAAATTTCTTTGATGACGTTATGCTGAGGTCACAGTAAGTCATTGTTCATGTACGAATTTTAGTACTAACACACAGTTTAATTGCATATTATTACTCGATTCCCTTTTCAAAATTTAATGCCAAACATAACGTAAGAGTGACTTCTCAGTTCTCTTGATCATTACATACTCACTTAAAATTAGCGTCAAGAAAAAAAAAAAAAAAACATGGCAACGTTTAGTTAACAACGTCAGTGTCTAATAATACATGTTTTTCTTTCCCATCATCTTGTACAGCAGATTCAGAAGGATGTAGGTTGCAGTAGGTACTGGGAAATGAAAAAGCTTGCACAGGATAGAGTAGCATGGAGTGCTGCATCAAACCAGTCTCAGGACTGAAGACCACAACAACAACAACAACAGCCCTGTTCGGTGTAATTATTTTTATTTTTAGTAGACGTTCCATCAGAAGTGTCCGTTGTACACTTTCCTCCTACTTATCGGTATCACTTCTTCGTGAAAGGTAGCCTTATACAATTAGAAAAAATCCATTAGGCATACCCGCGATCCACGGTCATATCTTATATCGCAAGCAGGATAGGCCGATTAGTAAGAGGGTGTTTATAGCTTCTGCCCTTCTTCAGTATCCACACGTTTGTCTTGCATCTCAACAGACACCCCTCCATTGCGTTTGCACCTTATGGCAAGAAAAAAAAGGAATAAAAGTGAGATAGTATTAATACTTTCATCCTTCTTTACCTCCTCTGCATTTCTGCAGATGACGTCGCACTGAGCACATTTGTACTGTGCATGCAGTACACACGATGTGCCTAGTTGTTTCCACTGCCCTGTGTGGTATACATAAGTTCTTGTACACTTCACTAACCTACTGTCTTCATGATGATGATGTCCCCAGCGCAGAAAACAGCAAGCAGGTCGTGGATTCTTTTTCTTGAGGCTGAAATTAACTTCGCAAGGAACTGCTGCTACGAATAAACTATAACTTATTTGGGATGCCACTCGCGTTTTTATTTATATAGACACGAGAAACTGTTCTTGATCACAATGTATTGAACATATCTTTCCACAGTCATTATATCTGGCTAAAATAACATGAAATACATCCTGCCACAGGGAACATGTCTGTCTACTGGAACCGTCAGAACTGGAGAATAAAATTACATGAATCAAATGCTACTATTACAGACAACATGTCTGTACCTAGCGACGGTCGGAACTGTAGTAAATAAAATTGCATGAAACAAATACTACTATAACAGACAACATGTCTGTCTACTGCAACGGTCAGAACTGGAGAGCCGCCGGCCGTAGTGGGCGTGCGGTTCTAGGCGCTACAGTCTGGAGTCGAGCGACCGCTCCGGTCGCTGGTTCGAATCCTGCCTCGGGCATGGATGTGTGTGATGTCCTTAGGTTAGTTAGGTTTAATTAGTTCTAAGTTCTAGGCGACTGATGACATCAGAAGTTAAGTCGCATAGTGCTCAGAGCCTTTTGAGCCATTTGAACTGGAGAGCCGGATTGCCCGAGACACTTCGCGCGCCAAACCAGCAAGGCGTGACCCGAACGCGACCGAAGTGCATCGGCAGTAATATCGTCAGTCGTTTTGTTTTAGTAATACTTTGATTTTAATAATTTTGAAATTACTGATTGATAGCTGGCTGTTGAGAGGCGTTCATTTAAAAAAAATGAAATAATTTGAATGACAGTTTTAATTAATAATAGCAACTAAAATTTAACGCTTTGGCGCCCTACCGCCGAACACAGCAGCACAGCAGCCAATCACAGAGCAGCAGTATCATGCAGGCGGCCTTTCTCACGGGAATGGTACCGAATGTAACATCTGTCACCGGTACCTAATCCCACAATGCGTCATCTCTATGCTTCTTGCATCTCCACTGCCCTGGGAATAGCTTCCTGGAGCCTAATATGGTGACTGAGTAAGCCAGAAATACTACAACCTACGGTACGGGGTACGGTTATCTTCATTGATGAGGTACGGAAGAGCTCCTTCCCCCCCCCCCCCCCCCCCCGCCACCCCAACCCCGCGCCAACACAGCCGTCAATGTACTTTGCTAATTTAGATTTCTCCCAGTTGGCAGTTAGTTCACTACTCGAAGGTTCCCTGAGCACTTGTTCTACTTGTTTAATGTGTTCCAGCGAACTCACAGATGCAATCAGCAGGTCATATACTTACAGTGCTGCCAACTCTAACAGGTCCAGGCCATGGTCAGTGTCCAGGGTCATTATGATGCCCCTGGAACTCATATTCAGCCTATAAGGCAATACTTTAGATTTGTATTACCTCCGCCTGAAAACAAAGGCGGTATATTGGCGTGAGTACTCTGTTAAGTGCACGTACCGGTAGGAGGAGATGAGATCTATTCAAAAATGTTGAGACGTGTGAATTCCTAAGGGACTATACGGCTGAGATCATCGGTCCCTAGACTTACACACTACTTAAACTAACTTAAGCTAACTTATGCTAAGAACAACACACACACACACCCATGCCCGAGGAAGGACTCGAACTTCCGGCGGGAGGGGCCGTGCAATCCATGATACGGCGCGTCTAACTGCACGGCCACTACGCGAGGCGGAGATCTATTGTCGACAGATATTGTGTTCCATACACTTTTTGGTTTTGCACTCCAAGGATGTTGAGTCTGATCCATACTAAGACTGTAATTTTGTTAATGGACCTTGCATCCAACATTTGGCATCGTTCCTTCCTTGCTTCGAAACAGTTAACAGTGGGCTATCATAAGGTGACAAGGAAGTATCTGTGACAGCCCATTGTAACATGCTTTTCATTTCGCACTTCACAGCCTCGGTTCCAACATACTGGACAGAATACGATGAATGAAATTACATCTTATAGGGAACCATCTCCATATAGTACTGTAACCTCTTAATCATCCCTGGTTTACTGGAGAATACTTTAGCATTAGTAAGGTTTCTAACTTAGGTCTCTGTTCCTGTGAGAAACATTCTAATTCTTCAACTTTCGTATATGGACAGGATCTATCACAATTTAACATAACATTGCTGGTGCTAGTATAGTCAGGGTGGTTACCTAAGCACATCATCTGAAATCGTATGATTTTACTTTAGCCCTCAGGCAGAATCTACCATGACGTGCCTTAGCTTTAATTAAGTGTAAAACAAGATCTATACTATCAATTATGAGATGCCACTAATTGATGGTTCCGTTCTCAAATTATAGATTAATCTTAACGTGCTTTTCCATCCTCTCACTTCTTTCCTTGGTAGCACTAGATATTAAACAGTTTTGCACAGCTAGATTGTGCACTTTCATAGCGTTGATAATCATTTTAAAGAAATTACCTGCAATAATGTTCATACCAGCACCTGTGTGAAGAATAATGAAGATCAAAATGCCGCCAACGGTAGTAAGTGGGGCTGAAAAGGTTGTTATGCATGTTTTCTACACAACTCAGAATCACTGCAGAGGACTTGTCATATATCAGTAACGTCATTGTATAAAGCCAGAGAAATGTGGTACACCTTGAAAGACATCGATTTTCATGGAACATGGAGGATAGTAGATGTACCTATAATGTTTTCAAAGTCGTCTTCCAACAGGTAGCATATAAACACAGCTACCAGAGCGCCATCTGTGTGTCCCCTCTAACAGGCAATTCCCACAGCCAGAATGCTTAGTAGAGTGCAAACGTGTGAAGCAAGCAGGCAACGGTGCCACTGAGACACAGTTGTGCTTTCTACAGCCAACACAGCGAGTCTGAATGGGATCAAACTATGGCCTTTCGAGTGGCGCGATGGTCCTTTCACACAGATGCCACACAACTTGGACGTGCTGCGTCAGCTGTGCAAAGATGCTGGTATCATTGATCACTTGAACTTTCGTACACCGATAGAAGAGGTTCTGGAAGTCCATGCAGCACAGACGCCCGCCAGGATCCTCGAATTGTAATGGCAACAGTGGGAAATTACGCAAATAATCACAGCACGGTAAAGAGGGCTTGTGATCCTAGATATATCAACACGAACTGTTGTGAAGTGGAAATGAATGCTTCAAACATAACGTTAATGTTGCGAGCTGGTTATTAGAAGTGGGACTACGGATACTCACGACTCTAGCCAGTCTTCCATTCACGCCACATCATCTACGTGCACTGCCCGACTGAAAATCACTTGGAAGATGGAATGGCACGCACGCCGTGGTCTTCAGCGATGAAAGCAGATTCTGCCTACACGCAACTGATGGCTGTTTGCAGTACGATGTAGACCAGGTACAAACCGGCCCCACACTAGGTCTTATGATCTGGGGTGCGATGAACTACAAATCTCCTTCACCTTCGGTGTTTCTGTAGGGGACGTTGACCATCACTTGGTACGTGCACAATGTTGTTATACGGGTTCTTTGCCGTGCATGCAACAAGAAGATGACGTTTGTCCCAACGGGATAATGCTTCCCCACGCACTGCACCTGAAACTCAACCTGCTGTGCTGGACTTGCCTCCAATCGAGTAGGTGTTGGATATGATTGGACGAGAAGTTACTAGTGCGACTCTTCAACCAACTCTTACATAACTACTTGAACAGTTCAATCAGGCGTGGCGTGTCGTATCCCAGGACAGAATTCGCCCATGTACGATCAATTTGATGCCAGAGTGAGTGTCTGCATTGTCGCCTGTGGAGGCTACAACCTGTAGCAATAAGAGTGTTTCAATACAGATTGATACCTGGTACCTCAGAAGCACTTGTGCTATTGATCTGTAAATGTACTCATTTCATGTACTACATATGCAGTGTTATAACAATAAATCGTGATTGAGTTGGAACTATCTAAAAGGATATACTAATTCTTTTTCCTGCAGTGTTTCTTAACATACAGAGTAATCAGGGGAAATAGTGCCATCTATCCGTCCCGTGACTGCCATCAACGAGCGCTATGAAGTAGAATCTACTTTGGTGCTTCATTCATTGTGGAGGGACGCTCACCTGTCATCTCAACAATGCGAAAGCCGTATTACTCACTTGGTGACTAATTCAGTGGAGATCCCTTATTGGTCGCGTTTCGGTTGCCAAAATTAGGATGCTGAGTCGGTGGCCAATTTGGTTGAGGTCCTACATTGATCACCTGCTTGTTGCTACGGAGGTAATTTCGAGGCAATGGTGAACTTCCTTTCTGTGAGCGCATCTGGTTGGCGAAATTCAAGTGCGACTGTTTGTGGTGGGGTATACTGCGGTTTGTATGATGCCGCAGATTAAACCTTTAGTTGTTATTCCTTGGAAAGTTGTAGAAAAGGACCGAGCTTTTCGTCTTAATCTGATTCCTTTGATTCGGCTGCCCTGGCTGCTGCGCCACACCGTTGCAACCACGTCTGTTGCCCCACCCATGACTGTTGACATGCACGGCGGCACTTACAGGTTGCGCGCTGCAATTGTCGTCAGCACATTTAAAATCTTCCTGTAGCAGGTCAGTCGTATCCAGGACTGAGAGAAACTACTCCAGATCTGGTATCAAAAAAATGGTTCAAATGGCACTGAGCACTATGGGGCTTAACTTCTGAGGTCACCAGTCCCCTAGAACTTAGAACTACTTAAACGTAACTAACCTAAGGACATCACACACATCCATGACCGAGGCAGGATTCGACCCTGCGACCGTAGTGGTCGCGCGGTTCTAGACTGTAACTCCTAGAACCTCTCGGCTACTCCTGCCGGCTATTTGGTATCGTGAGTAGTTTCTCGCAGTGAGTTTTACTAATGTGTCTCTCGCAGTATTTCCTCAAGCTACCTTGTTTTGGATTGCAAATTTCTAGATAAAGGAGTTCTTGCGGCAGACGCTCCTGTAAACAGCTTCAAATGGCCAAGAAGGCCTACTCAAAGTGATCTTGTGTCATACAGCTAGCGGCAGCTCAGTTGCCAATGTAAAATCGGTTTTGTTGACTGGGATCCAAAGCTTTGAAAAGCCGTACTGTAGCGCTTGAAGCCGCTAAAAGAGATAGATCGTTTTTCAAATTACTCCGAAGGTCATTTTCGTTATTGTGAAACATGCCTCGTCTATGGAACAACTGCTTATAGCTCTTAAGGTTCAAATGGTTCAAATGGCACTGAGCACTATGGGACTTAACATCTGTGGTCATCAGTTACCTAGAACTTAGAACTACTTAAACCTAACTAACCTAAGGACATCACACACATCCATGCCAGAGGGAGGATTCGAACCTGCGACCGTAGCAGTCGCGCGGTTCCGGACTGGGCGCCTAGAACCGCTCGGCCACCGCGGCCGTCTTAGCTCTTAAGGTATGCATTTTACGGACCATATTTACTAGACATTTTTTTCTTGTTTTGGTCCATACTACCACTTCTGGAAGTTTCCTATACTATAGTTTTACGAAGAACATTACCGGTACAGGTGTTCCACTGTCAGAGGTCTCGTGGTCTAGTTGCTAGCGTTGCTGCCTGTGGATCACGGGGTCCCGGGTTCGATTCCCGGCCGGTTTGGGGATTTTCTGTTATGCTTTTGTTGTCCTCATCATTTCGTCATCATCATTCGTGATAGTGGCTAGATATCCTGTGACTTACTGAATTTTCTGTCTTTCATCCCAAGACCAGGCAAGGACACCCTTAAAGGATGTTATAAGGATAACCATATTTGGGGGAGTTTTTTTCAAATGAATACACCTGGTACTGGCGATGCTTCAGTAGGCTTTTTTTTAAATAGTATCAACATGAAGATGGGGGCTGCCATTTCCGATTCACTAGGGTAATCTGTGTGTAGATTAAATTCTTTCTGCCACAAGACTATAAATTCGGTTACATGGATCAGTCGCCTCATATATTTAGTGAGCCCGGTCCACAGCGTGTCCTTCGCCATGTGGTGCGTTTAGTGTCGTGACCTCGGGCTGCAGATTACAGGCTTTTGCAGACACGCGATTGCGCCAGTCAGGGCTGTCGTGATTTAACATACGCTTTATGTACTCCAATTCATTCCGTATTGTTTCACCGGTAATATTAGCTTCATGTCACGATTCAGACCTAACCCGCCATTTAGCATGTTTCCAATCTATGTTTAATTTTTCGTTAACTAGCTATCTTTTTCTTCCAAACATTTTCGTCAGATATTCTGTATAGATGTCTGCAGTTTCTGAACATCACTGGCTAAAGTCCTTACCATTTTAAGTGTACCCTCGTTGTTTTCTTTCACTCAGAAATTTCTCTTAAGGTGCTAGATAACCCAGAATTTATCCGCTTTCCTAACTCATTATCACGCTCGTCCATTCGCTCAGCAAGCTGTTTGTCTCGCACTATATGCCTCATACTTATTTGCAAGGCCATTTCATTCTCACACTCTGCCAGGGTATCATTTATTTATATAGCAAATTCTTTATTGGAACGGTACCCTTTAGCTGAACAGTAATTCGCATGGGTAACTTATGATCACTTGCTGTAATTGTGGTTTGCCACGCTCTTTAAGTGTGGTGTTTATCATTATTGCTGTTTTTCTGAAAGGTCAGCCATGTATGGAAGTGAAACATGGACAATAAATAGTTTGGACAAGAAGAGAATAGAAGCTTTCGAAATGTGGTGCTACAGAAGAATGTTGAAGATTAGGTGGGTAGATCACGTAACTAATGAGGAGGTATTGAATAGGATTGGGGAGAAGAGAAGTTTGTGGCACAACTTGACTAGAAGAAGGGATCGGCTGGTCGGACATGTCCTGAGGCATCAATGGATCACAAATTTAGCATTGGAGGGCAGCGTGGAGGGTAAAAATCGTAGAGGGAGACCAAGAGATGAATACACTAAGCAGATTCAGAAGGATGTAGGTTGCAGTAGGTACTGGGAGATGAAGGAGCTTGCACAGGATAGATTAGCATGGAGAGCTGCATGAAACCAGTCTCAGGACTGAAGACCACGAGAACAACAACAACAGCAAAAGTATCTAAAATGTAGCAAATTCCGGGAAATCTATCAGTAGATGTTCATTGTGCGTTTGATTCCAAATCAGGAACAGCGAGATTTGTTTACTCTGTTGCTAGATCGGCATTGCCTCTACCATCGTCAGCAGATTCAACATTCATGTGATGTACAGGTTCCATCGGTGCTGTTTTTCTAATTTTGGTCGTAGAACGCAATGATCAAAGTTATTGAAAATTAATTTGCGATATATTACAGATAATAAATGCTATAACTAGACGAAGTAGATATTATTTCTACGTGTTGTTAGACAAGATGGATGCTACATTTTGAAACAGAAGAAATGCACCTACAGTCCACCTTGCTTGTAGGCTGGCTAAAATCCATCACGTTAGTCATGACCTTTATGAACGATGCAATTTACAGGTTTTAGTATTTTCGAATACAAAACTTGGAAAGTTTTACTGCGAGCTGTGAATTGCTCGATGAGGTAACTGAAACCGGAAGAAAGTAAGAAAACTAGGAGATCTGTTACCTTTATTCCTTCTGTGATGTATCACTTTTTCCTTTTTTCTACAGAATACAATTCCTTCCTTGAAGATTTGCTGTTTTAATTTCTCAATACAGGGGCATCCTCTTAGGTTTCTTCCTTGTTCTACGACGGTTTACTACACCAGCACTGCATATCGTACACTACATGAAACAAAGAGACACAAGATGTAATTACATACGGTGATTGATGTTTTCATACTTTCGGGCCTCACGTTCAGCAGTCGAAAGTTGTAGTAGAAATCGTTCTGATACCTCTCACAGTGGTGATGACGATGATGATGATTGGTTTGTGGGGTGCTCAACTGCGCGGTCATCAGCACTCGTACAACGAACCAATTTTTACTCAGTCCAGTCTTTTTACACAGTCCAATCTAGCCACTGTCACGAAAGATGATGATGATGATGAAATGATGAGGACAACAGAGGCACCCATGCCCGAGCAGAGAAAATTCCCAAACCGGCCGGGAATCGAACCCGGGACCCCGTGATCCATAAGCAGCAGGCCCACTAGTCTACGAGTCCTCTGACAGTGGAACACCTGTACCGGTAGTGTTCTTCCTTATTATAGGATAGGAAACTTCCAGAGGTGGTAGTATGAACCAAAACAAGAAAAAAATGTCTAGTAAATATGGTCCCTAAAATGCATACCTTAAGAGCTATAAGCACTTGTTCCATAGACGAGACATGTTTCACAATAACGAAAATGACCTTCTGGGGAATTTGAAAAACTATCTACCTCTTTTAGCGGCTTCAAGCGCGACAGTACGTCTTTTCAAAGCTTTGGATTCCAGTCAACAAAAAAATTTTACATTCATTGTGTTGTAGCAGTTTGTACCTACATTCGACTATGAAGATTTTGCTGAGAACTTATTACATTTAGGAACTTCTTTTATACAATTTTTTATAATAATAATAATTAGAAACAGTTGTGTTTTTTAAAAACTTTACCTTGTCTTCACTTTCTCGAAGTTATTATCTACAGTAGCTGTTTCTTCTATCGTGTCCTTAATGAACGTGGTATCATGTATGTATTACTGTAGATCCACAAGAGCAGTGATTAATGAGGCGTTAATGGCCCTGAAGTGGTGACCTCCGAAAGCTCACTGTCTGAAGTTACCCGTTTGTAAATACAGACATTTTGCAGGCTATAAACTTCAAGCACGAGTATTACGGATACTAGGGAAACTTTGACAAGTTTAGCAATATAGTCAATTTTATTTTAACTCAAAACATCTCTGACGATGAACAGACAATTGATTTCGGCAGTTGATAAATAACATTCAGTTTTAAAGTATTTTGTTTCATTTTGATATATCAACTTAACCGAGCAATTCTACACATCGTAAGAATAAATTCTGTTACTTGTCTAATTACTGCGTCGAATTCATGTGCACAATTTACTTATCTAAAAACTACTAGACCCTTTCTCTTTCCTGGACTAACTACAAATAGTTCAGCGAAAATATTTTCAGTATTAAAAAAATGATATCCTTCAAAATACAACACCTGTTGATGATGTAGTCACATATTGTTAAGGTACTCTCAATCTGCTGACCTTGATTGTCCCTTTCATGATGTGATGTTGATCGCGCTCTCTGTACTTTTCGTTGCGTAAATAAATGAACCTTCTAGAGACAAAATGTTGCCCTATCGCTAACTTGCAAAGGAGATTTTTGACTCTATTATCCATAGCCTTTTGAGGTGCGGAGCTATGATGAAATGGGTACAGCTTTTCTCCTCTGTTTTACCAGGTCTAGTACCAAACAGAGACTCGCCAAATCTCCCACAATCAGTAGTGACATTCGAAATACTCTTCAATTAATACTTACCTAATTTATCTATACCGATTCAAATATTCACTTCGTAATGGAACCAGACTTATGACTTAGTGGTAGGAATATACACAAGCGAAAGTCAAGAATTCATCTCGTTGTAATCATCCAGTTTTGGTTTATCCTGTGCTCAGAACCATTAACTCTCTAAGGCTGCTTCACTTTTATGTTACTAAGTTATTAACTTTTATGTTACTAAGTTATTAATACCATGATTGAAACAGGAAACTCTACGACAAATTCAAAACAAACAAGCATGCTAACATATAGAAAACGGTGGGTAAACAGTCGTGTGAAGAGTAAAAATTTGAAATTCTGAAGTGCTACGCTGTGATAGAATCATTATCTGAAAGAGAGGATCTGTGTGAGAAGAATCATCATTTTTAGTCAACAGAAAACTTTACCCACAAGCAGGTAGCTAAAACCAAAAGAGGCCGAATGATCAGACATTCAACGTGCAAGATTTTCTCGTCACAAGTACTTTATCTAAATTATGAAATAATGTAAGAAGCTTGAAAAATTTCTTGACGAAGCTATATTGGACGAGTAGATAATGTGACTAATTACAAAGTTACAAGATTGCGAAGTTCGCTGTTCCATTCGAGAAACGGTATGTGCTTCTAGAAGGCCAGACCGTAAACTACTGCTATTACTGTCTTCAAGACCTTCTCTAAAAAAATTGTACATTATCATACTACAGAGGGATACCTAAGCAAAATGGAATGATGAACGTAAATATTATAACCAAATGCTGCGTAGCGTGTAGCTCCCAATTACTTGGAATGTAATGAAGCAGCGATTTAGCGTGAGATGAAAATCAAAAGTTCTCTGTTGGTTCCCGGAGGAATGTGGCACCAGATGCCTACGCATAGATCGCGCAGTTCTCATAATTTAAGGGCTGGTGGTTCCTTCACGCAGGTTTGTATGCAAAAATTATTTTGCTCCTAAAATCACTGTAACGCGATTCTGGCCCTCCGACACTGACAGTTACCAGGCTGTAAGATGCCATCGCCGTCAGGAAAAACATCAAATACGAATGGGTACAAGTGATTCATATGGTGTGGTCCATATCATGTGGTCCATAGCTGCATCTACATCTACATACACACTCCGCAATCGACCATACGGTGCGTGGCGGAGGGTACCTCGTACCAAAACCAGCATCTTCTCTCCCAGTTCCAATCCCAAACAGAACGAGGGAAAAATGACTGCCTATATGCCTCTGTACGAGCCTTAATCTCTCTTAACTTATCTTTGTGGTCTTTCCGCAAAACATAAGTTGGCGGCAGTAAAACTGTACTGCAGTTAGCCTCAAAATCTGGTTGTCTAATTTCCTCAGTATCGATTCCCGAAAATAACGCCTCCTTCCCTCCAGAGACTCCCACCCGAGTTCCTGAAGCATTTCCGTAACACTCGAGTGATGATCAAACCTTCCAGTATCAAATCTAGCAGCCCGCCTCTGAATTGCTTCTATGTCCTCCCTCAATCCGACCTGATAGGGATCCCAAACGCTCGAGCAGTACTCAATAATAGGTCGTATTAATGTTTTATAAGCGGTCTCCTTTGCAGATGAACCACATCTTCCGAAAATTCTACCAAAGAACCGAAGACGACTATCCGCCTTCCCCACAACTGCCATTACATGCTTGTCCCACTTCATATCGCTCTGCAATGTTACGCCCAAATATTTAATGGACATGACTGTGTCAAGCGCAACACTACTAATGGAGTATTCAAACATTACAGGATTCTTTTTCCTATTCATCTGCATTAATTTACATTTATCTATATTTAGAGTTAGCTGCCATTCTTCACACCAATCACAAATCCTGTCCAAGTCATCTTGTATCCTCCTACAGTCACTCAACGACGACACCTTCCCGTACACCACAGCATCATCAGCAAACAACCGCACATTGCTATCCATCCTGTCCAAAAGATCATGTATGCAGGTAGAAAACAACAGCGGACCTACCACACTTCCCTGGGGCACTCCAGATGATACCCTCACCTCCGATGAACACTCACCATCGAGGACAACGTACTGGGTTCTATTACTTAAAAAGTCTTCGAGCCACTCATATATTTGGCAACCAATCCCATATGCTCGTACCTTAGCTAGGAGGCTGCAGTGGGGCACCGAGTCAAACGCTTTTCGGAAGTCAAGGAATATGGCATCCGTCTGATACCCTTCATTCATGGTTCACAAGATATCAGGTGAAAAAAGGGCGAGTTGCGTTTCGCAGGAGCGATGCTTTCTAAAGTCGTGTTGATGCATGGACAGCAACTTCTCTGTCTCAAGGAAATTCATTATATTCCAACTGAGAATATGTTCGAGAATCCTGCAACAAACCGATGTTAAGGATATTGGTCTGTAATTCTGAGGATCCGTCCTTCTACCCTTCTTATATACAGGCGTCACCTGCGCTTTTTCCCAGTCGCTCGGGACTTTACGTTGGGCAAGAGATTCGCGATAAATGCCAGCTAAGTAAGGAGCCAATGCAGTAGAGTACTCTCTGTAAAACAGAATTGGAATCCCATCAGGACCTGGCGAATTATTTATTTTCAACCCATTCAGCTGTTTCACAACTCGAGGGATGTCAATCACTATGTCCTCCATATGGGAATCTGTGTGAGACTCAAACGGCGGTATGTTTGTACGATCCTGCTGCGTGAAAGACTTCTCAGATACTAAATTCAAAATTTCAGCTTTCGTTTAGCTGTCTTGTGTTGCCAGGCCAGACTGATCAGTGAGTGACTGGAGGGAAGCCTTCGATCCGCTTTCCGATTTTACGTAAGACCGGAATTTCCTTGGGTTTTCAGCAGGATCTTTTGCTAAGGTATGACGGTGGTAGTGGTTGTATGCTTCGCGCATAGCACTTTTTACAGCAGCACGAATCTCTAACTTTCGCCTGTCCTCATTCTCCCGATCTTTCTTGTACCGCGAGTGCAACTGTCTTTGCTTCCTGAGCATTCTCCGAATTGCGCTGTTAAACCACGGTGGGTCTTTTCCGTCCGTAGCCCACTTTTTTGACACATACTTGTCCAATGCGTGATTTACAATGTGTTTAAAATTTGCACAATATTCTTCCACGTCCATCGTACCGGAAGTAATAGAAGTCGATTCATTTACTAAGTGGGATACTAGCAACTGCTTATCAGCTCTTTCTAGTAAGAATACTCTCCTAGCCTTCTTGACCGACTTTTTAACTTTCGTAACCATAGTCGTAATGAGAACATCATGATCACTAATCCCTGTCTCAACACTGACACCATTGATGAGGTCTGGTCTGTTCGTGGCTACCAGATCTAAAATATTTCCATTGCGCGTTGGCTGTCGATTTAGCTGCTCAAGACAGTTTTCGGTTAATGCGCTCAAAAGTAATTGACACGACGGCTTGTCCGTACCACCTGTAATGAATCCATAGACATCCCAGTCTGTACTAGGTAGGTTGAAGTCGCCTCCGACTAATATAGCATGATCCGGGTACTTCTGCGATACAGAGTGTAGACTCCCTTTGAATGATTCTAGAACTGTCACGGTGGAACCTGGTGGCCGGTAATAACACCCAACAATTAACTTTATTTCTCGTAACCCTTTTAAACGTGTCAAGATAACTTCACAATCACACTCTACTTCGACCTCAGTAGACACAATATTTTTGTCAACTGCAATGAAGACACCACCTCCTACGGTGTCTAATCTGTCTTTCCGATACACGTTCCAACCCTCACTAAATATTTCAGAACTTCCTGTCTCAGGGTTCAGCCAGGTCTCAGTCCCGAGAATAATTTGCGCGCCACACCCTTCCTGGAGGGCAGTAAATTCCGGAACTTTATTCCGAACAGTCTGAAAATCTACTGCTGATATCTTGATAGCTGAAGTGTCTTTACACTGAGCGCGTCCTGATTTCCCTGCCTGCACGTCGACTGCTGAGTGTTCATCAGGACACCTCGCACTACTGCCTAGCCTAAAAATCCTCCATGTGCACGCCACATGTATCCGGACACAACCATTAACATGATGCAACATCCAACTTGATTAGTCCGTCTTGGCGACACGTTTCTATTCAAACAGTCCCAATATCTATGATTCTTGCCTACTGCAATCGTAACCATGGTGCTGGTCCAACATGAAAACTCGTCTGCTGTGAAGTCCAGAGTCCAACGAAGTCCGCATGAAGTGTGTGCTCCGAAACACTTGCGTCTGTATTAGCGTTGTATTTTGCCTTCAGCTGTCACAGATTGTCCCATATTCTGCTTTAAAGATCGTACAAGCTTCTGACATCTACGTACTGTCACGACGTGTGGAAGTCCAAGGCTTGTTACTTACTCGTGGTTTCACCGCCTGTAAACCACTTTTCTTGCATTCTGACGACATTAGCACGCCACCAGCTTTTCCGTTTCCGAGATGATAGTTCGCTGGCGCCGGACCATAAGATTCTGCCTTTTATGGAAGTCGCTTATGTTTGAAAATATCCCTAATTGTGACTCTTATCGTCGCTAGTAGTATTTACCATTCGCCTCGCCACCTTTCGTGTACTTCTCCTACAGTGTCACGTAGCTGCATCACTAACAGGCGACGTTCACTGTCTCCGTGGGCAGCGGTTGTAATGTTTTGTCTCATCAGTGGACGTATATCAACTGAAAAGATCCCATTACGCATAGTTTCCACAGTTTTCCAGCGTGTGTAACTTCATAATAAAGTGTTGGGTTAAAATGACGTGGCGTTTAACCACATGGCTGCAGCAAAGTAGAGCACAGAACAGCTGCGTGAAATCATAGTAGTTTATTGCTGCTGATGGCTAATCTGCCATGGGGTTAAATTGAGTGGAAATCACGCGCTTATGCCGCATGGCGTCAGCCACAGCCAATCGACAATGGTTTACACAAGATGCGTCCAAATTAACTAATGAAACCTGAAGGAAAACATAATAGTATTCCTATAACATTATATGAAAAGTGGCTTTCAAGTATCTATGTAACTTCTTTGATAATAATCATCTAAACCAAAATGATAACAAATCAAAAGAGCCAATGTGATAACCTATATGGTATTCAATAACTACCTGGTCCCACTGGTTGACCCTTACAGATACCCTGTTTAGATAGAGGCGTCGTTGTCAAGATGGTTTCTGTTAGTCAGAGATGTACTTGAAGGACACCATATGTTGCTACTATGACGATGTGGTTAGCGATATGCACTTGCAAGGTTGAAGCAGTAGGGTGCTGTTGACTTTGTCCATTGGCTGACGGTAACGTCATTCACCACAAGTATGCATTTTCCACTCTCTATATCGCATGGCAGATGAACCATCAGCATCAGTAAGCTAATGTGATTTCACGCAACTGTTCCAAGCCCCGCCTGCCACAGTCCGATAGTTAAATGGTACATTATTTTAACTCTTGTTGGTCTTTTTTCACTCTTTTTCTAGCGCAGTATGTTATTTGCTCAGTTTCCAATTTAATTTGGCACCCTTTATATCCGAAGACGGCCAGCGTAAAGGCTAGAACCGATCATCATATTTAAATCAATAATTATTGTATTTATGACTGCTTTATTTATTTATAATTTAAAATTGATCTCTATCACATCTGCAGACCATGTTATCTAAATCCGTTGCATAAGATGCAGCAATAATCGCCAGTCAACCCACTGCTGCCGGCACATGCCAAGGACATGTAACTACTGTGGACTGACGCTGTGAGTGCTATAGCTTGTTTCCTTGTAAAATGTGTGACTGTTTTGCTGTTTTCTGAGCCACCACCGATCGGCGTCTTGATGTCAACCCACTGCCTCAACTCTACCCTGGCAGTGTAGGTGCCACCTACATCGGGCCTCTTTGGTGACAGAAATGACCCTGGAGAGCTATGGTCATCATCATACCAAAAAATACTGCAGATGCATACCTAATATCCAACATTACAGAAACATCTGATAGCATGGCGCAGTGGCAATACATCTCCACAAGAAACTAAAGGCGTGATTATCATCAGTTGGAGGTAACTCCAGAGTACCTGCAAGAAATGTATTTTCGGTCCCTTTGGGACATTACTGCGAATGCTGTTTAGGTTGCAACATGCGACAGCCACACCTTAGAACTTGTTGGGTGGAGCACTAAGTGGTGCGAAACGTTTTCAACTTCCAAATATTGACAATATAATCACTTGAACTTGACTGCTGAAAGGCAGACACGGCACTCCAAGAGAGGATATCAGAGGCACAATGTAGAAAGCAGGCAAAAATTGTAGCGTTTAGGTTACTGCAAGTCAACAGTAATGTTAGAGCCCTGGGAACTGCAGACGATCTGGGCAGCTATCCCAGGGGAGTAGATTCACTTCAAAGAATTACTGGCGACTCCACCCACCGTCTAGACACTGTTGTCGGATGGTATATCTTACACCCAAACCTCCAGACACACTGATCTGTACCAAACGTTGTACCGATTCAGTTCGTGCTATGTGTTGGCGTCCAGCAGAACGGGCGTAAAAGTTAATTAAAATAACACCAGAACTACAACAGCACTGCGAAAGCGTATCGTTGAGGGACTGAAGAGGAAAGGCTTCTGCAGGTTGGTCGGTAGATCGTAAAATAATTGTGTGAAAGGACTCGCCTTCGAATCCCAAACACCGCAACTCTTTTTAACTGTATTATGCGTGAAAGTGTTGTATGGGACATCATGTATGACATGTAAAAGGGCTGTTTGGAGTTTACAGCAATGTCCTGTCCTCTTGGCAGCCTACTTTCGTTTTGTTTCTTCGAAAGTAGTAGACCCTTTATACTACATTTGTTGTTTCACAGAATATGCAATCAGAACAAGGAAATAAACCATTGCATCACATATGCGGAAACAATAACAATAATAATAATTGTAGTAATGATCATAGTAATCATAATACACGTAATAAAACTAATGGTAGTAATAATAAACAAAACAATAACATTAATTATAAGTACATAACGTTCAAAAACCAATGTAAACACGACCCTTCCCCTTCACAAACACACAGCCGCATACACACATACTTATACACACAAAACACACACACACATACACACACACACACACACACACACACACACACACACACACACACACACACACACAAGCTCGTCACTGTCATTCTTTCACGCACAAAGGCTTCACTATAATGGTTGCATACGAAGAAGTGTGTGAAGCAAATTACTTTCGTGCACCAAGCACATTTCATGAATCTCACATTTGCGCATTCACCTTTTAGATCGTAGAATGAAAATTTGTGTCTGAAACAGGACTTTGTCGAGTTTCAGAGGGTCTGGGTTCTTCACCTGTGACGGTGAGAATGATAGAAACGCGGAGAACGTAACTGATTGCATGTGAGGGACTGGAGTTTAAGAAGATTATTCTGTTGTTGCTGACTAATCTATTCCGAAAAATCTCGAGCAGCGTCGGGTATTGTACGAATCACGTACTTGTACATTCTGATGAAATAAAGAGCAAGGGTTGACCAACGGAGGTTGCCTTTGCTGGAATTACGTGAATTCTGATATTATCTTCTCATAAGTTATTTTGTACGTGCAGGTCATGAAGAACACTAGTATCTTTGTGAGGTACGTAAGAATTCAGTATTTCCAGAACTTTCTCCCATCTGATTTGTTCCACTACCGCTTCTTGTAGAAATGTCCTGAATAGTTCTTTGGTCACTTTGGTGGAGGAGTGAGAATGGACGATTAAATTTTGTGCTGCGAACGTGGACTGACGCGTATGAGTACTCGAAGAACGAGGCACTTGGAGGACAACAAATGAAAGCAGTGGAATGACTGTGTACGTATGGGTTGTCGCGTGAACGGACTGTAGAACCCCTACAAAATTTTCAGATTCTCTAGTTGCATGAGTGGCCCACAGACGACTCCTTATTGAATCCACCTGCGTCGGCCTTGAAGATATTTGCTTCAGTGTAGACTGTCATTAGTGCACGAGTGTGTGTGTAGGGGGTCGTGTTCGCTTTGATTTTTGAACGTTATGTAATTATTATTGTTTTATTCGGTTTATTATTACTCCTATTAGTTTTATTATGTGCATTATTTTGTTATCATTATTATTGTTACTAGTACTTCCGCGCGTGTGATACAACTGTTTCTTTATTTTTCTGTTCTGATTGTATAATCTATGAAACTATAAATGTGCTCTGTAGATTTACTACTTTCAAAGAAACAAAGCGACAGCTGACTACCAAAACACTTTCACGCATACTACATTTAAAAATAATTGTCGTCATTGGGGTTCAAACCCGAGTCCATTCAAACGACGATATTACACTGTACCAATTTACCCACGGAAGCCATACGTATTCATATCTGAAAGATACACTTTTGCAGTTCTCTGGTAGTTGTTGTGTTACTTTTACTTATCGCTTATGCTCGTTCTGCTGGATGACAAGACATAGCACGAACTAAATCGGACTTTTGGTTGACACTCTATCGACTTACAACATCTGGTACAGACCTGAGTGTCTGATATATGGAGGTTTGGGTGTTAACAGACACAGCAAGCTTAATAATAGCACCTGAGAACCCCAACATCAGTAAGTTGATACTGGTCAGAGTGCTTAACCAGCCGTCACCACTCAAGAAACTGTCTCTGAGCGAGACCAAGTGACGTAAAACACTGTCGCGTTTGGCTATAAGATGAAATGCAGGGACGTTTACCGTTCAGCTGAACGTTGTTGCTACCAAATTAGGAGTCTGTTAAAATGAAGTCCAGGCATATCCTTGCCTACCGAATAGAAGAGGAGGACTCTGAATGTGGTTGACGAGAGGCACCATGGAGGGGCAGAGCCACTCGTCAGACTGGCTGAGACCTGTAAAGTGCCTGTGGATTTGTAGAGCTGTGGGGTCTTCCCCATTCGTCTTGTATAGGGTGCCTAAAGGATGTTGCCTTCTCGGAATGCCATTAAACAATTGAAGCAAATAACATAAGCAGTTTTATTTCAATAAAGCAGATTGACAATACTTCACTTTGAATTTTCAATGGTGTCGCAAGTCATGGGCAAATAAATCAGTGTTCTTTGCTATATACAATGTTCATTCACGTTTGTCACACTGTTTGTGGATCACTAATCACAGCTATCGTAGTGTCGGTCTACTACTGAGCTGGTCTGCTAGTCCCAGTCTGGTACAGTGCGGCCGAGGCTGTCAGGAGTGGGGCTTTTGTTCTCTGCGGCTAGATGACGCTCCTGTCGTGGTGTGGTCCTAATCAGCACACCACTGGCCGACGTCGTCTCACCCCGTCCTCTGCTCTTGCGTTCTTAGTCTTCATTCCGGCGCTTGTGATTACGAAAGAACAAGAGCCGCCTATAGGAAGGGAGATTTAGTGTGGCTACACAACTCTTTGAAAACCCATATTTTTGTAGTCAGAGTTCTCAGTCAGATCATTGGGACACTATCGCCCTGTCACTCGTGGATAGCACTAGTAAGTTCCAAGAAGTCTGTTTCTCTCACTTGGAAAGATGTTCTCAAAGTTGGTTAGTGTTCGCTGCATCTATTAGCTCTCACCCCATGGCCTCAGACACTGAATTCTGTTGTGCAACCAGTTGCAACCTTTGCTTTTCCTGATTTCAAGAATTATTAGTTAGTTTGACTGCAAATAAATATTGTTAATCGGACCCCCATGTATCCTAGAGTCTCCTGCGCCGAGAATCGTATCGATTCTTAAAACCCGTGCCCCTCGTACGCACCTTGTGACAGTGCTTGGCGCTTCTGAAAACAATCAGTCTGCCTTCACTGGAAGTTTGTCTTCCTGCATTTGCTCCAACCCCTCGAAAATTGCAGACTGACCTGTATATCCTGTCTTCTCTTTATCCTGTGTTAGGACACATCGTAGGTAAACAATTTCTGGTGCAAGATGTGGGGTATCCTTAATGATTCTTGATATAGATGGGTACTGGACTGACGGCACTGAGACTCCTATGAGAAGCAGTATTTGCACTCCATTGAGAACAGACCGCAGCAAAGCTCTGGAGACTGACACCAGACGAAGGAAGACGTGGCCCGAGTAGCCCTTTCTACACGACTTCTCGCAAAGCCGCGATCATGGGAACGGCTGGGCTACAACGAGATGGAGTGGCGGTCGCAGTCCTATGAGGACCGCCAGGGTAACAACACGCGGCGGCAGCTCGGTCCAGCAGCAGAAGGTGCGCGGAATCTTCGCAAGCTTCAGCACAACGGCGGCCAGTGAGCAGCTGGCAGCAGGCAATAGCTCGGCACAGAGCAGCTGAAGGCAATGCAATACCGCCGGCGTACCGCAATCACGTCTTGCTCATCTCACTTTAGTGCAGCGCTCGCATCCCTTTCAGCGGCGGTGCTATCTCGACTCATTCCGCCTGACTCGCCTCTACACAGCTCAACAATAACCATAGTAAGTCATGGCCTCACCTATGAACGCAGGTGCCGATAGTGTAGCAGCCACCACTAACATTGCTATTAGTGATGTCTTTAAACTCATTCCCCAGGTTTCTGATGGTGTGAAATCCGTACTAAATCAGTTCATAAGGAATGTGGACAGAGGTTTTGGACTAGTGCGTGAAGCAGACCATGAAATATTGTTAAAGTTCGTAAAAACTCGTATTCAGGGTCCGGCATGAAGTAAGCTGTTAGCGTGTGACTTCTATTCCACATGGAAAGGAGTAAGGTATACCTTGTTGGAAAATTAGACATACTTTAAATTTCTACACTTGTAATACGTTTTCTAGTAGGCAATCAAAGGGAGAATCAAATGCAGATTGGCTCAGTGAAGTAGTTGCACTTCAGCATCAATTTCGTGAAGCTGTTCGTGTTGCGAAGCCTACATCAGAACTGGCGGTATCTTTGTCATCAGTTGGAGAGCAGTATTAATTCAGGGTATCCATGGTGAGCGCAAAAGACTACTGTTTGTGCAAGGTGCGGAAGAGTCGCCCTAACTGACACTGTTTAGGAAAGTCGTCAGGACATAACTGGGAAGTTTACCCTTATGTGTTTCTCATGTGGACGTGCAGGGCACACAACTAAGAATTGCAGAAGTAATTTCAAGTTTAAAAACTGAGGCAAACGAGGGCATGTAATGCAGCAGACTTCAGAAAAGAATTCGTAAAGTAGAACCGGTTCAGTTGTGTCGTGGTTCAGATGTTCAAATCCACTCAGATGAGAAAGTTACAAGTTATTGTGGTGAAGACGTTTGTGTTTCAAAATGGCTCTAAGCACTATGGGAATTAACATCTGAGGCTATCAGTCCCCTATTTGTGTTTCATGTATCATAGGCCAAAGCATATGGCTAGAGTGTGTACTGAGAACTCAGCGTCTTCTGTGAAAAGTAAGAAGCAGAAAAAAAAATCACAATACAGTCACCTTCTGCCGAATTGGGAAAGGTATTTTAAGTCGATTGTGAAGATAAAAATATATTTGAATCGAATTGCCCACAGAGGAAGGTTTATCTGTTTAGCAAGAGTAATAGAAGGCAGATTTCACACTACCTAACAGAAAATTTCTGTTCCGACACTGACAATGTTGAGTGTTTATGGAAAAAGTTCAAGGCAATCGTAAAATGCGTTTTAGACAGGTACGTGCCGAGTAAAACTGTGAGGGACGGGAAAAACCCACCGTGGTACAACAACAAAGTTAGGAAACTACTGCGAAAGCAAAGAGAGCTTCACTCTAAGTTTAAACGCAGCCAAAACCTCTCAGACAAACAGAAGCTAAACGATGTGAAACTTAGCCTAAGGAGGGCTATGCGTGAAGCGTTCAGTGAATTCGAAAGTAAAATTCTATGTACCGACTTGACAGAAAATCCTCGGAAGTTCTGGTCTTACGTTAAATCACTCGAAACAGCATATCCAGATCCTCCAGGATGATGATGGCATTGAAACAGAGGATGACACGCGTAAAGCTGAAATACTAAACACCTTTTTCCATAGCTGTTTCACAGAGGAAGACCGCACTGCAGTTCCTTCTCTAAATCCTCGCACAAACGAAAAAATGGCTGACATCGAAATAAGTGTCCAAGGAATTGAAATGCAACTGGAATCACTCAACAGAGGAAAGTCCACAGGACCTGACGGGATACCAATTCGATTCTACACAGAGTACGCGAAAGAACTTGCCCCCCTTCTAACAGCCGTGTACCGCAAGTCTCTAGAGGAACGGAAGGTTCCAAATGATTGGAAAAGAGCACAGGTAGTCCCAGTCTTAAGATGGGTCGTCGAGTAGACGCACAAAACTATAGACCTATATCTCTGACATCGATCTGTTGTAGAATTTTAGATCATGTTATTTGCTTCAGTATCATGTCGTATTTGGAAACCCAGAATCTACTATGTAGGAATCAACATGGATTCCGGAAACAGCGATCGTGTGAGACCCAAGTCGTTTTATTTGTTCATGAGACCCAGAAAATATTAGATACAGGCTCCCAGGTAGATGCTATTTTTCTTGACTACCGGAAGGCGTTCGATACAGTTCCGCACTGTCGCCTGATAAACAAAGTAAGAGCCTACGGAATATCAGACCAGCTGTGTGGCTGGATTGAAGACTTTTTAGCAAACAGAACACAGCATGTTGTTATCAATGGAGAGACGTCTACAGACGTTAAAGTAACCTCTGGCGTGCCACAGGGGAGTGTTATGGGACCATTGCTTTTCACAATATATATAAATGACCTAGTAGATAGTGTCGGATGTTCCATGCGGCTTTTCGCGGATGATGCTGTAGTATACAGAGAAGTTGTAGCATTAGAAAATTGTAGCGAAATGCAGGAAGATCTGCAGCGGATAGGCACTTGGTGCAGGGAGTGGCAACTGACCCTTAACATAGACAAATGTAATGTATTGCGAATACATAGAAAGAAGGATCCTTTATTGTATGATTATATGATAGCGGAACAAACACTGGTAGCAGTTACTTCTGTAAAATATCTGGGAGTATGCGTGCGGATCGATTTGAAGTGGAATGATCATATAAAATTAATTGTTGGTAAGGCGGATAAGAGGTTGAGATTCATTGGGAGAGTCCTTAGAAAATGTAGTCCATCAACAAAGGAGGTGGCTTACAAAACACTCCTTCGACCTATACATGAGTATTGCTCATCAGTGTGGGATCCGTACCAGATCGGGTTGTCGGAGGAGATAGAGAAGATCCAAAGAAGAGCGGCGCGTTTCGTCACAGGGTTATTTGGTAACCGTGATAGCTTTACGGAGATGTTTAACAACCAAAGTACAGGTAGACAAACGTGTCACCACCAGGAACGGGACGCTACGATACTTAAGGCAGGCCAGATGACGAGGATAAAGTTAGGTCATCGTGAGGAGAGGATTTTGAGAACAAAGGTTGCAGATACTTGTCTAAGAAAAGGAATTATTGAAAAACAAGTGCTGCACGAAAGCATGTGCGTACCAGAGGAACTGGTGGGAGTACGACAAACCCCTTGCCTAATTAGCGTCTTAAATAGACGGGAGGAGGTGAATTCTATTGAGATGCATCGCATGAAGGTGGAATAAGTTCCTCCATTTAACCCAAGTCCGAAGGGACTGAGTGCGATTGAGAAAAAGTCGAGTGTAATTTTATTAAAAGATCATATAAATGCCGTAGAAATCAGTCCATAACAAAGGTGGGTTTTGCGTATAATTATATCTTTAATTTCCCAGGAGATAAGTTTACATATGCAGATACAATGAGGCGTCATATAAAATTGATTCCCGAAGCAGAAGAACAAGTAATTTCTTCTCATCCTTATAGAATACCAGAAGCGCAGACGGAAGCGTTACGTCAGCAGATAAATTAGACGTTAGAGGACAATATAATAAAACCTTCAACAAGGGCCTAGAATTTCCCGTTAATCGTGATAAAAAACATGATGCATCTGATAAAAAGAATAGAGTGGTAACTGATTACAGAGCTTTAAGTGACAATACTGTCAACAGAGTATCGATGAAATTTTGGATGGCTTGGGCAAGGCGAAGTATTTTGACTGCTCGATTTGGCTAAAGCATACTATCACATGTTACTAGCTGAAACGAACTGGGAACCTAAAACTAGTAGTACACCGCACGCCCCTAATATGTGTAAAAGAATGCCAATGGGACTCATTTAGTACCCTCCACATTCTAGAGAGTACATTAATTCGGTTATAGTGGGTTTACAGTGTGAAAAACTTTTATTTTTATTTTATTTTATTTTATTTTTTATTTATTTGGAGGATGTAGTAATGTTTGGTTCACCTCTGGAAGCCGGCCGCGGTGGTCGTGCGGTTCTAGGCGCTGCAGTCCGGAACCGCGGGACTGCTACGGTCGCAGGTTCGAATCCTGCCTCGGGCATGGATGTGTGTGATGTCCTTAGGTTAGTTAGGTTTAAATAGTTCTAAGTTCTAGGTGACTGATGACCTAAGATGTTAAGTCCCATAGTGCTCAGAGCCATTTGAACCATCACCTCTGGAAGAACACAGTGCCCGCTTGGGCGAGGCTTTCGAGAGGCTCAGACAACATTATTTGTAGTTACAAGTGGATAAATGTGAATTTTTGAGGAAAGAGCTTACATGTGTTAGACATATCTTATCCCAGAATGGATTGAAGCCACACGAAAACTGTTTAGAGCAGTGGCAGCATATCTCCATCCCACTACAATAAAACTATTCGAAAGTGTCCTCGGATTATTCGGGTACTATAGGAGCTTCCTACGTCACTCTAGTAAACTGACGAAACCACTACATGAGTTGCTGAAGAAAAGTGTTAAGTACGAATGGGGAACCAAGCAAGCAGATGAGTTCCAAGTGCTAAAAGAGAAGCTGCTTAATCCCCCTGTATTGCAATACCCAGATTTTAAAAAAAAGAAGAGGGTTATAATCCCGTCTGACGCGAGCCAGTACGCTGTTGGCTCTGTTCTCAGCAAGGAGAAGGTAGGTAAAGACCTTTCAGTTGCATATGAATCCAGAACTCTGAACGAGGCAGAGCGAAGCACCATTGAGAGAGAGCTATTGGCTGTAGTTTGGGCAGCCAAAAATTTCAGACCATATATGTTTGATTGTAAGTTTACCTTCAGCACATCATATAAACCATTGCATTAGGTCGGAAATGCCATCACTTCGTCCTCAAGTATAATGAAGTTCAGACTGATATTAGGGAAATATGTTTACTAAATTGTATAAAAACGGGCAAGAATAACTTTGTATCAGATACATTGTTGAACTTCGAGTGAAGTATAGTCAGCTGATAACGAAACTGGGTCAAAGGAAAGTTAAGACGGGCTGGTAGTCAACGAAGACAAACAGCAATAGATTACTGCTGAATAAAAGGCTGAAATTTTGCGGGAATTTCGTCAGGTACCCTTAGGTGGTCTCCAAGGGATCGTAAGAACTTACGATCGAGTTAGGATATAGCGAACTTGGTCCGATATGAAGAACGATATTGAGCTATATCAGAAAGTGCGTTAGTTGACAAAAAAAAAGATAACTCAAAATAAGACAAGAATGCCTTTGGTTATAACACCAACACGGGAATGGATGTTTGATACTGTGACACTGATATCGCAGGTAACCTGACGGTATCATACAGGAATAATAAATATATTCTAACATTCCAGGCTACTCTAACAACGTTAATTGTAACAGAACCGATAGAAAAACCGGACGCAGATGCAGCAGCTCGTGTCCTGGTGGAAAGAGTAGTTGTAAGATTTGGAATACCTTCACTAATACTCAGTGACAACGGCTGCAATGTTTTCAGTGACAAACTAAAGAGATACTGCAGCTTGTTAAGGACTTATGTTACCCTCCCCAATCGAAAGGAGCCTTGAAAAGATCACACCGAACTACAACACACTTCGTGAGACACTGTGCCTATGGGGCTCTACCAAATTGGGCCGAATTGGTTCCGTTGCGGTGTTTGAGTACAATACCAAATCATATAGCGCCACGAATTATACGCCAGATGAATCATTTTTCGGTAGAGACATGTAATATACTTGGTATATTGCAAAGAGATCCCGCAGGTGTTACTTATAATTACGATTATGATGTACAAGAATTAAAGGTCAAAATGCCACAGATGCACCAATGTGTCAGGGATTATAGTAAGGAGTCGAAAAAAAGAGTACTGTGATAGAGAGTAAAATCAGAAAAATTTTATATGTGATCGAGTTCTGTTTCACGATAAAAGCGTTAGAAGGGGCAGGAGTCTCAAGCTAGACATGCAGTGGTGTGGTCCATACACTGTATTAAGGACATAGGCCTTAAATGTGGTCATTCATTTAAAGTAAAGAGAAATAAATTTTTAACGGTGCATGCCAACAGTTTAAAGGAGTTCTACGGAAACAGAGAATTTTCTTGATTTTCAGATAAGGGAACTGACAGAAACGTTGGACCTGGTGAGCTGTATTGTAGCAGTATACATAATTTGACAGTTTCAAGATTTTACCATTGAGAAGTTTGCTTTTATTATGATAGTACTCGCAAGGTACAAATCTGCAGTGTGACGTGTATAAATCTTAGCTGTATTAATATGGGAGAACTTCAGGGAAAAGCCGATGAGGCAGAAAATCTTGCACATTCATCTGTAGGATATTGTAAACAAAAGTTCAAGCATTCAAGAATGTAAATCTGTACACCAAACCTTAGAGTAGCATGTGAAAAACATCCAGAAATGGCAAGGTGTAATTGGCCAATTAACAGGACATCAGACACATGGGAATCGAGGTCTCTTAAATATTGTGGGTAAAATTAGTAAAATATTGTTTGGGACATTAAATGAACAGGCTGCTCCCATTTTAAATCAGAGACAGATTTAGTGGAAAATCAACACAGGCAATTGCTTAAGTTGACCGAAAAGCAAATAACAGTAGTAAAAGCCAGCGTGACGAGTTTCAATCATACGGTAGCTAGCCTTCCAGGTTACGAGGAAATGGTTGTTAAAAACCTGGAAAAGCTCCATGTACAAACGAATGAATATGCTCATAGTACTACTTAGGAGATACAGCACTTAGAGGCTATCATACTGTTAACGAACAGTTAATACAGTTAGTATCAATTTACACTGAGTTAGAAAGGCACTATGAGATTTTTATTTCCGCGATAACAAATGCAGAGAAAGGAATATTGTAACTTCATAAATTTATCCAGTGAAAATATTTAAATACATGCATTTAAAGCGGGAAGATATTAAAGACAAGAATATCACTATTGCTCTCACGGAACAGAGCAGATACCAAAAGTTACATGTAATACTGATGTTCATATGTTTATGTCTAGTGATACACACTTTAGAGTCAAAGAAACTGGTACCCCCTGCCTAATATCGTGCAGGGCCCCCTCGAGCACGCAGAAATACCGTAAAACGACGTGACATGGACTCGACTAAAGTCTAGAGTAGTGCTGAAGCGAACTCACACCACGAATCCTGCAGCACTGTTCATAATTCCTTAAGAGTACGAGGGTGTGAAGATCTTTTCTGAACAGCACTTTGCAAGGCATTCGAGATATGCTCAATTATGTTCATGTCTGGGGAGTTAGGTGGGTAGCGGAAGTGTTTAAACTTAAGTGTTCCTGGAAACACTCTGTAGCAGTTCTTTACCTTTGGGGTGTAAAGTCGTCCTGCTGGAATTGCCCAAGTCCGTCGGAAAGCACAATGGACATGAATGGATGCCGGTGATCAGGCAGAATGATTACGTACGTGTCTCCTGTCAGAGTCATATCTAGACATATCAGAGGTCCCATACCACTCCAACTGCACACTCCCCACACCATTACAGAGCCTCCACCAGTTTGAACAGTCCACTGTTGCCATACAGGGTCCATGGATTCAAGAGGTTGTCTCCATACCCGTACACATCCATCCACTCGATACACTTTGAAACGAGATTCGTCTGACTAGGCAACATGTTTCCACTCATCAACAGTCAAATGCCCGTGTTGACAGGCCCAGGCGAGGCGTAAAGCTTTATGTCGTGCAAGCATCAAGGTTACACGAGTGGGCCTTCGAATCCGAAAGCCCATATCGATGATGTTTCGTTGAATGGTTCGCACGCTGACACTTGTTGATGGCCCAGCACTGAAATCTGTTGTAATCTGCGGAAGGGTTGCACTTCTGTCACGCTGAACGATGCTCTTGAATCGTCCTTTGTCCCGTTTTTGCGGGATCTTTTTCCGACCGCAGCGATTTCGGAGATTTGATGTTTTACTAAATTCATGATATTCACCATACACTCGTGAAATGGTCGTAATAGAAAATCTCCACTTCATCGCTACCTCAGTAATGCTGTGTTTCATCGCTCGTGCGCCGACTATAACATCTCGTTCAGAGCCTCTTAAATTTTGTTAACCTACCATTGTAACAGCAGGAACCGATCTAACAACTGCGCCAGACACTTGTTGTCTTACATAGGCGTTGCCGACCGCAGCGCACATTCTGCCAATTTCCATATCTCTGTATTTGAATACTAATGCCTATACCACTTTCTTTGGCTGTTCAGTGTATTAAGCAATGTATTTAATCTCCTACTAGCTGAAAATGATTTGTTTATTATGTACAGAGTCTGTTGTTCCGGAGTTGATTGAAACCAAAGTTTATTAATGCACATACAAGCAGAGAATAATTATATGTTAACTGATTAATCCAAGCGGCAATATGCAAAACCAACTACCTACTGTTGTGTGAAGACATAGATCGCTTTAAACATGGAGATCAATTGCTTTACTATAAACCAGGGAAACAGGAACATTTCTGAACGAAGATTAGACCTGCCATTGGAACATGTAATACAACCTTTAGGTGACCTTGAAGAAGCTGGTCATAACATATCGGGAATAGAAGAGTAAATATCGTTCCAAGAGCAGCATAGTTTCTCAGACATAACTTGATATTATTGCTCGTTATCGTCTTACCTAGCAGTTGTTCATACATTGTGCTGATGCTGTATGTGTTTTAGGTATTGCTTTAAGTATTGGAAAGGCATGGGTGATGATCGTTATGGCAGTGTGTGTGAGGGTGACCATAGAAAACACATGTAAAGTCTCAGAGATGATATGCATTCGAAGTAGATGGCCTCTTCGGTGAAGTAGAGGAAATAGTGAAGAGCGAAATGAAAGCTTTTATTACGTTTAACACAATGAAGAAATAGCCTTGTTGCCTATGGCAGCTCCTCACAGAGAACAAGGATAATGCACGCCACTTCAAAACTCCCTTATTACGTAAGAAATTACTGTTGTGAATCACATAAGGAGAATTGGAACAAATATCTTGTATGGATATTTTTTTCATATTTGTTCTTGTAATGATGATACAGGGTGTTTCAAATATGACCGGTATATTTGAAACGGCAATAAAAACTAAACGAGCAGCGATAGAAATACACCGTTTGTTGCAATATGCTTGGGACAACAGTACATTTTCAGGCGGACAAACTTTCAAAACTACAGTAGTTACAATTTTCAACAACAGATGGCGCAGCAAGTGATGTGAAAGATATAGAAGACAACGCAGTCTGTGGGTGCGCCATTCTGTACGTCGTCTTTCTGCTGTAAGCGTGTGCTGTTCACAACGTGCAAGTGTGCTGTAGACAACATGGTTTATTCCTTAGAACAGAGGATTTTTCTGGTGTTGGAATTCCACCGCCTAGAACACAGTGTTGTTGTAACAAGACGAAGTTTTCAACGGAGGTTTAATGTAACCAAAGGACCGAAAAGCGATACAATAAAGGATCTGTTTGAAAAATTTCAACGGACTGGGAACGTGATGGATGAACATGCTGGAAAGGTAGGGCGACCGCGTATGGCAACCACAGAGGGCAACGCGCAGCTAGTGCAGCAGGTGATCCAACAGCGGCCTCGGGTTTCCGTTCGCCGTGTTGCAGCTGCGGTCCAAATGACGCCAACGTCCACGTATCGTCTCATGCGCCAGAGTTTACACCTCTATCCATACATAATTCAAACGCGGCAACCCCTCAGCACCGCTACCATTGCTGCACGAGAGACATTCACTAACGATATAGTGCACAGGATTGATGACGGCGATATGCATGTGGGCAGCATTTGGTTTACTGACGAAGCTTATTTTTATCTGGACGGCTTCGTCAATAAACATAACTGGCGCATATGGGGAACCGAAAAGCCCCATGTTGCAGTCCCATCGTCCCTGCATCCTCAAAAAGTACTGGTCTGGGCCGCCATTTCTTCCAAAGGAATCATTGGCCAATTTTTCAGATCCGAAACGATTACTGCATCACGCTATCTGGACATTCTTCGTGAATTTGTGGCGGTACAAACTGCCTTAGATGACACTGCGAACACCTCGTGGTTTATGCAAGATGGTGCCCGGCCACATCGCACGGCCGACGTCTTTAATTTCCTGAATGAATATTTCGATGATCGTGTGATTGCTTTGGGCTATCCGAAACATACAGGAGGCGGCGTGGATTGGCCTCCCTATTCGCCAGACATGAACCCCTGTGACTTCTTTCTGTGGGGACACTTGAAAGACCAGGTGTACCACCAGAATCCAGAAACAATTGAACAGCTGAAGCAGTACATCTCATCTGCATGTGAAGCCATTCCGCCAGACACGTTGTCAAATGTTTCGGGTAATTTCATTCAGAGACTATGCCATATTATTGCTACGCATGGTGGATATGTGGAAAATATCGTACTATAGAGTTTCCCAGACCGCAGCGCCATCTGTTGTTGAAAATTGTTACTACTGTAATTTCGAAAGTTGGTCTGCCTGAAAATGTACTGTTGTCCCAAGCATATTGCAACAAACGGTGTATTTCTATCGCTGCTCGTTTAGTTTTTATTGCCGTTTCAAATATACCGGTCATTTTTGAAACACACTGTATATAATGCCCTGTATCGATGTTAAAACGCAGGCTTTCCTTAAAACGGCGCTCGTAATACTGGAACATCAGGTATGACGTTTTAATTTCTTATTTATTTACTAATAAATCTATTCGCAATACGTACTATTACTCGTTATGGTCTTACCTAGCAGCTTATCACTTAACGTACCTGCAAGATTACATCATTGTACGCCCCTTTGTTCAGGAGATATGATGACGACATAAACACTGAGATGCGTAAGAGACTATCTTTTGCTTGAAATGGTTTCCAGATTACCCAATTTCTGTTCCTCCTATGTCTCTTAATTGGAGGACTTCGTGATTGCCAATAAACTTTAAGCGTCATTTCCTACGTTTCCCAAGCTTTTTCTAGCTTGGTTTCTTACAGATTAAAATTTAACACATTATCTCATTTGCATAGAAGTAAGACGTTTGAAGCTCTCTTATGCATGGGAGTTTGATTCTTTAAAGAATGGAACTTCTACTGATGATACATAATCGACAAATTGGGGAGATTAGGTTGTAGAGCGCCTCCATTCGGCCTTAACGTAGAAAATAGCGCGAAATGCCAAATATTCTCGATGGCCTCTGTAACGAGTGTCGGGTTTCAATGCGTCACAAGCTATACGTCGACAAATAACAGAAGATCATCATTTACGTTATTTCATGAAAGACAATATTTGATAAACGACGAAGTGCAGGGTATATTTCACGTGTGTAATTGCGTTACAACTACCATCAGAATCTTGCATTGACAAATGCGATTGCAATACGAGTATTGCGATAATACATACATTTGCGTAACCAAAGTCGTTTCATTGAACATGAGACTTGAACATCTACATTTTGAAAATAAGACATGGAAGAAAAATGTATTTTTTCAATGAAGGCGTTATCTGGAACAATGGCTTAACTGAAACATATGGAAATCGAGATATACTGCATCAAACAATTTAAATATTTTTGTTCACTTCCAACTCATGTACATGGACAAAATTTCAGTCAAGTACAAATGAAACATTTAGGTTTCAGAACACAGGAATTGATAATGTAATATATAAGACTTATTGAATGATTTGACGGGGTAATGTAGTACCAAATTTAAGTTGTTATTTAATAGATCAATGTCTATGATGAAAATTAAAATCTCTGACCTCAATACAACTAAAAGTATAACTCTGCTAAAGAAACTTATCTGCTTTCCAAATTTTCAAATTGTTATTTTAGTCGTTTTATGCAATAACGAACCAAACGCAACATAATTGTTTTAAAAATCAGCTACTAACAATATTTTTCACAAAGTGAAATAAATGAATTCTTTCAATTAAGTAAACAAATGAATACCACTAAATGACCTCCTCTAAAATGTTCTTAAATAGTCTTTGCTTGGTTATCAATGATCATTTTCCTGTTGCATATTCTTAATATTTATTTTCTTTCACAGATGCGCAGTGTTCTGCAGTCGTCTTGAAAATGGTTCAAATGGCTCTGAGCACTATGCGACTTAACTTCTGAGGTCATCAGTCGCCTAGAACTTAGAACTAATTAAACCTAACTAACCTAAGGACATCACATACATCCATGCCCGAGGCAGGATTCGAACCTGCGACCGTAGGGAGTCGTCTTGAACATTTCTGCATACTGTACGCGCCCGAACTAGAATAGCGCAAATATATCTTCGTACCTTGCATATGGAACCCCAGGACGTGACGTCTTCGACATTACAATTTCATTTTGCAGCATTGGTAGTGCACGTCCACCTTTTTATTGGATGATAATTGAATGTTCCTGCATAAGAAGAAAAGACTGAAAATTTGTTTCCGTAGTAATAAAAAATAAAATATTTTTGTGTCACAACTGTGTCTGTGGGTTTCTTGGCCCAGTCCTCAATAACGTCCACTCCTTCTACCACCTGACTGGAAACAAGAGTTGTATTGTTGAGTTTTTTGATTCTGAAAGCCAAATATAAATTCTTAATATACTCATATGTTTATTTTGCCCTCAACACGAATCCGATAGAATTAAAATTGGATCCTAGAGATTACTGTCCATAAGATTATGGACAAAGGAACTATTAGAATATGAATCAAATGTTCAAAATGTGTGTGAATTTCTGAGGAACCAAACTGCAGAGATCATCGGCCCCTAGACTTACACACTACTTAAACTTGAACTAACTTATGCTAAGAACAACACACACGTCCATGCAAGAAGGAGGACTCGTACCTCCGGCGGGAGGGGCCGCGCATTCCGTGATATGGCGCCTCAAACCGCTCGGCCACATCGCGCGGAATTTTTGAATCTTTTTTTGCTATACCTACTGCAAAACAATAAAATTTACTTAGTTGATCTTTGTGACAGCGAACATTAAATACGTAGATCCACATTAGCCTCTTGCTCACCTGTGCAGTAATGCTCAGTTTCGGGAGAAGCCTAACTCTACTTATAATGAAACACAAGCACTAAGGCTTTAGACGTGCAGGGCGGGTACGAGTGCAGATAATGATCTAAGGATAATTCAAGTAATTGGTAAAATAAGGAGTATCTGGTCACACTGATAAGATAAGGACTTCCAGTGATAAGATAACGTATCTCAAGATAATGGGATTTAAAGCGACCGATAACAGAATTTAAGTGCTTATCTGGAGAAAAGGTATGATTTCTTGGGTATCGGGTTACATATTGAGGCAACTGGGAGAGGTCACTCCCCTCCACCTGGGGAATTAATCAAGGTCACTCCCACACTCTCCAGTCCTCCTTCCCTCCTCACCCGGCCTACCTAGAAAAATATGATTCAAGAACCCAATCCCATCTTCACCCTTCATAACTGAGGCTCCTGAGTAGGTGAGCTTACGCTTGAACCGTATGCCACAGTGGGAGGATCAAGGTGTATGGTTTTGTTGGTAACTAGCTAATGTCATTACAATTATGTTAAGTCACATCACTTGTGATCTGTTTATTAATCAATTACATAGTACTTGATTTTTCTCATTAGAGGCACCAGAACAGACTACACACACATACAGATATGTACAAGGTGTACAACTTTGCTTCCGCCGTTTGCTGATAGGTGGTGACAATGATAAGCAGCGGTCGAAAGAAACATATTGCAAACGTCAGGCTATTAGCTTGGACATAGGTCAACATAACCTCATTCAAACATTAGTCGATTTGTATCTGCATCATAAAGTGGTTCATCACTGAAAATGTCAGTTTACGAGCCTAATTCTCGTCATTTGCGGGAAGTGTTACTGTTTCGTTTCAGTATGAAGAAAACAGCAGCTGAGTCTCATCGGATGCTCTCAGGTGCGTATGGTAAGGACGCTATTAGTGAAAGAACGTGTCGTGAGTGGTTTCAACGCTTCAAGAACGGTGACTTTAACGTCGTAGACAGGCATAGTAGTGGTTCAAATGGCTCTGAGCACTATGGGACTTAACATCTATGGTCATCAGTCCCCTAGAACTTAGAACTACTTAAACCTAACTAACCTAAGGGCATCACCCAACACCCAGTCATCACGAGGCAGAGAAAATCCCTGAGCCCGCCGGGAATCGAACCCGGGAACCCGGGCGCGGGAAGCGAGAACGCTACCGCACGACCACGAGCTACGGACCATAGTAGTGGAAGAGAGAATTTTTTCGAAGATGTAGAATTGGAGACATTGCTTAGAAACGATTGGCGTCAAAATCAAGAAGAATTGGCACGATTAGTGGAAGTGACACAGCAAGCCATTTCAAAACGTCTCAAGGTTATGGGCATGATTCAGAAAGAAGGAACTTGGGTCCCGTGTGAGGTGAAACTAAGAGACGATGAACGGCGTTTGTGTGTTTGTGAACAGTTGCTTCAGAGGCAAAAACGGAAGGGATTTCTGCATCGCATTGTGACCGGGGACGAAAAATGGGTTAAATATGATAACCCTAAACGCAAAAAATCATCGAGATATCCCGGCGATGCTTCCACGTCGACCGCCAAACCGAATATTCACGGCTGCAAGATCATTCTCTGCATTTGGTGGAACCTGCTCGGCGTCGCGTCCTATGAAGTACTAAAGCCAAGTGAAACAATCACAGGTGCTCGTTATCGAACGCAGTTAATGCGTTTGAGCAGAGCATTAAAAGACAAACAGCCGGTATACGGCGAGAGGCACGATGAAGTGATTTTGCTGCACGAGAACGCTCGACCCCCGTTGCAAATGAGATGGCTGGTTCAAATGGCTCTGAGCACTATGGGACTTAACATCTGAGGTCATCAGCCCCCTAGAACTTAGAACTACTTAAACCTAACTAACCTAAGGACATCACACACATCCATGCCCGAGGCAGGATTCGAACCTGCGACCGTAGCAGCCGTGCAAATGAGATCAAAACGTATTTGGGAACGTTAAAATGGGAATTCCTACCCCACCCGCCATATGCTCGAGACATTGTTCCCTCTG
This sequence comes from Schistocerca serialis cubense, assembly GCF_023864345.2. Lineage (NCBI taxonomy): Eukaryota > Metazoa > Arthropoda > Insecta > Orthoptera > Acrididae > Schistocerca > Schistocerca serialis. Next base: position 486,549,205 of record NC_064640.1, on the reverse strand, counting down.
ACTATCGCATGTTTAGACCAATGAGGCATGGCCTGGCTGACCAACACTTCTGATCACATGAAGAAGTCACAAATTGGATCGATTCGTGGAACGCTTTGAAAGTTAACGATTTTTTCGACACAGGATTCGTACACTGCCCGAAAGATGGGAGAAAGTAGTGGCCAACAATGGAAAATACTTCGAATGACCCAGGTGTAACCAGTTTCTTTCATTAAAGCCTCAAATGTAGGGGAAAAAACGGAGGAAGCGAAGTTGTACACCTTGTAAGTACGCAAATATCCCCACACTTTCCTCTATTTTATGTATTTTTCTAATTTTGGGCGCTTTCCCATATATTCTACAATTTTACAAAATTTCCACTTTTACAGTTTTTCGTATTTTTTTCTAAATTTCACGTATTTTATCCAACTACGCGAGCTGCATCCCACTGCCCTCGACATTTAACCCCATAACAAAATCTATAAGGACTGAAGTTTTACCGATTTCCAACCAAAGATACTGTATGTATAAGTGCAAAAGATAAACCCTTACTAAACTACCACTACATTACTAGATTCTGTAACGTCATAGTTTTTGCGCTGAAACGAGAGCATTATCGGAAATAATGAATCAGGTAAATTCATGACGTGAAAGCAAAGCTATGATGTTTCAGAAAAAAGGTACTATATGTATAAGAAAAAGCACAGCGATACAAAATACGCACCTAGAGAAATGACCAGTGTCTCAACGAAAAGTGTCTGGCCTATATTATACGCTGACGTATGGAGTATACCCTCGACCACGAACACTGTGCTAGCAATGTCCGGGAAATTTGAAGCAGAGAAATTCCACCCTTGACAAACAGGTCCCAATACGTCGCTGGGAATATGTGGGCTGCACTGTGGATAAGAGTCTTCCCTTCCCCATTTCTCTCTGGACCAGTCAGAATCTGCTTTAGAAAATACAGCTTGTGTGTGGGTGGCGTCAGTCTCGCTCAACCAGAGCTCCTATGCGGAATAATACACCTAAGCAGCCGTATATAACCTACTGCTTCGTTATCATTAGTGTTTGCCATTGCTAGAAGACACGTGAATAACTAGGAAAAAGTTCCTACTAGGAGCGCTATAAACCCTTCTGTGTTCATCAGACTGGTAAGGTTAGTCTGTAATTTCTGTCAAACATGGCAGCAGTGGTGCAATGTAACGAAACCACTATATTCCCCCTAACATACTGGACACATCGAGTAAGGTTTCGTTACAAACAAAATCCTTCAAGCATACTGAACGCGGCGAGATCTGGCCAGCACTTCCACTCACAATAACGTAACTAATACATGTATCAAATTTGATTGAAATCGTTACAGGGATCCAGGATGAGCTTTTTACCGATGGATTTAGCTGCGTACTCTCATGCCGTACAAATTTCACATATATTTAAAATATTTCACACATATTTGTACACATATTTCACCTATATCTGCAGTGAATTTCCACCTGCAGTTTCATTATGACGCACCTCAGTGTCTCCTGAACTTTGTATTATACAGTGAAATAGTTTTGCAGGTGCACCAGTCGTACATTTGGCTACTTTCTGCGAAATGTGTACTAAATGGAGTCTATAGTAAAGAAGTAATAAATTAAAACGCCATGCATGATGCGGCAGTTTCTCACGTATCTCAGACTTATTGTTGCATGTCTCCTGAACTATCTGTCACGTTGTTGTTGTTGTGGTCTTCAGTCCACAGATTGGTTTTATGCAGCTGTCCATGCTAGTCTGACCTTTGCAAGCCTTTTCATCTATAAGTAACTACTGCAACCTACATCCCTCTGAATCTGCTCACTGTATTCATATCTTGCTCTACCTCCACAATTTTTACCCCCCACACTTTCCTCCAGTACTAATTCAGTGATCCCTTGATGCCTCAGAATGTGTCCTACCAACCGATCCCTTCTTTTAGTCAGGTTGTACTAAAAATTTATCTTCTTCCCAATTCTGTTCAGTACCTACACATTAGCTACGTGATGTACCCATCTATTCTTCAGCATTCTTCTGCAGCACCACATTTCTAAAGCTTCTATTCTCCTCTTGTCTAAATTGTTTACCGGCCGTATTTCACATCCATACATGGCTGCACTCCATACAAATACTTTCAGAAACGACTTCCTGACACTTAAATCTATACTCGATGTTGACAAATTTTTCTTCTTCAGAGATGCTTTTCTTCTTTTCTTGCCATTGGCAGTCTACATTTTATATCCTCCATACTACAATCTTCATCAGTTATTTTGCTTCCCAAATAGTAAAACTGATTTAGTAATTTAAGAGTTTCATTTCCTAATCTGATTCCCTCAGCATCACCTGATTTAATTAGACTACATTCCAGTACCCTCGTTCTGCTATTGTTGATGTTAATGTTATATCTTTCTTTCAAAATACTGTCCGTTCCTTTCAACTGCTCTTACAAGTTCTTTGCTGTCTCTGACAGAAATACAATTTCATCGCCGAACATCAAAGTTTTTGTTTCTTCTCTCTGGACTTTAGTTCCTACTCCAATATTTATTTCTTTCCTTTACTGCTCGCTCATTATACACACTGAATAACACTGAGGACAGGCTACAGCCTTGTCTCACCCCCTTCTCAACCATTGGTACACTTTTGTGCCCCTCAACTCTTATAAGTGCCATCTGGTTTCCGTAAAAGTTCTTAATAGTCTTTCGTTCCCTGTATTTTACCCCTGCCACCTTTAGAATTTGAAAGACAGTATTCCCGTTAACACTGTCCAAAGCTTTCTCTAAGTCTACAAAACGTAGGATTGTCTTTCCTTAATCTATCTTCTGTGAGAAATCGTGGGGTTAGTATTGCCTCCTACATTTCTCCGGAATCCAAACTGATCCTTATGAGGTCGGCCTCTACCAGTTTCTCCATTCTTCTGTAAAGGATTCCTGTTAGTAGTTTGCAGCCGTGACTTATTCAACTGGGCGGTGATTTTCACACCTGCAAGTACCCGATTTATTCGGAATTGGGATTATTATATTCTTCTTGAGGTCTGAGGGTATTTCGCGTGTGTCATACATCTTGGTCACTAGATGGGAGAGATCTGTCATGGCCGGCTCTCCCGGCTATCACTAGCTGTAACGAAAAGTTGTCTACTCCCGGGGCCTTGTTTCAAATTAAGCTTTTCAGTGCTTTGTTAAATTTTTCACGCAGTGTCATATGGTCGTTCTGATATTCCTCTATGTCCTCTTCCCTTTCGGTAATATTTCCCTCGAGTACATCTCCATTGTACAAACTCTCTGTATTCTCCTTCTACCTTTCTGCTTTCCCTTCCCTGCTTAGGACTGGTTTTCCATCTGAGCTCTTCATATTCATAAAGGTGGTTCTCTTTTCTTCAAAGGTCTCTTTAATTTTCCTCTGGGCAGTATCTATCTTACCCCTAGTGATACATGGTTCTACAACCTTACATTTGTCCTCTAGCCATTCCTGATTAGCTATTTTTCTCTGCCTGTCGATCTAATGTTTTAAACGTTGTATCCATTTCGCGTGCTTCATTTATTGCATACTTATATTTTCTCCTTTCATCGATAAAATTTTGTATCTCGTCTAATAACGAAAGATTACCATTAGCCCTCGTCATTTTACTTACTTGATCTTTCGCTGCATTCACTGTTTCATCTCTAAAAGCCACTCATTCTTCTTTTACTGTGTTCTTTTCCCCTGTTCTTGTTAAGCGTTCCGTAACGCTTCCTCTGAAACTCTCTACAACCTCTGGTTGTTTCAGTTTATCCAGGTCCTGTCTCCTTAAATTCCTGCCTTTCTGCAGTTTCTTTAGTTTTAATCTACAGTTTACAACCAATAAATTGCGATCAGAGTCCACATCTGCCACTCGAAATTTCTTATTATATAAAATATGATACCTAAATCTCTGTATAATCGTTATATAATCAATCCGAAATCTTCCGGTGTCTTCACGTCTCTTTCACGTATATAGTCATCTCTCATGATTCTTAAACCAAGTGTTAGCAATGATTAAATTACGCTCTGTGAAATATTCTATCATGCCGCTTCCTTTTTCATTTCTTGTTGTACAGCACAAACTGGTTTGCTTTCATCATTTTGTGCAGGTTTTTAACGAGAAAAGGTTTCTGTAAGGATTTGAAGTTATGTGTAAAGCATGTTACAAGTCACAAAGTGCTCTCGTTCATAAATACTGGGGGTATTAAATATGGTTAATCGCTCATCGTAGGCTACACTGCTTTTTCATCATCATCCCCTCCCCTTTGTTGGGTGGGTGGTTCTTACCCCCGCAGCTATTCTTTTCAGCCAGTAGGTGATATGTTTTCTACGTTTCATAAAAGTAGGTCCAGTGCTTTAGTAGGAGGTGTGGAACATATATACATAGATTCATACACACATTTATACGTACTTCTATTTTTATAATATATCAGGAGTCTGAAGATGGTTATTGTATATACGAAACCAGAAATCTTGTTCAAATAACGTCACAATCATTACAGTTAAATAAAAATTTGGCTAACATATGATCGATCTCCAGAGGGATATTTTATGTCAAATTTTACTCGATTAACAAATCTTTTGCGTTTGTGTCCTTTTGTCACAGACACAGAAGATTCCCAACGGGTGAAGTTCAGTGGAAGACAGTACCCCGAATTTGTTGGTCCAGTGACTTACTAACATCAAATAACTTCTACAGTATTCGAGAACAGCGTTCACTGTAGGGCTACGTTGGGACTGGTTTAATGTTTTACATGACATCAAACGAATAACTTTAAAATAAACATAATGATTTTCTTTTAATTTCTGGACGTGTTAACCAACATGTATAACTAATTCCTGTTATGAAATGAAGCAATTAGCACGCAAAACGAGATTTATATTAAGGCAATGAATGGATTTCTTTATACTCACGGCATTCAACACCAAGCACATATTCCTTCCGAATGGCGGAACATAACAACGCCTCTTCAGACTCATGACCCACGTTTCTTCACAAGCGGTCTGTGTCCTGGCTGGTCAGTTCCCCCACAACCTAAGGAAGTGTTCTTGGAGGCATCACATACTAAGCCCAAAGATAATTATGTTGCCTATACTCGATACCAGCTACAAAATAACATTTATTCAGTAACCCTACGCTAAAAAAGTACACGAAAATGACTGAGTTGTAAAGTAGCAAACAAAATATATAAAGCTTCAATTTAACAGACAACTTTCAAGTTACTTCGTCACCATCAAAATCTACAATTATCTGTCTTAAACTGTTGTTAATATACTTAATTTTGAATCCTCTTGCCACTACAGGCATATAAATGGGGAAATCTGACAAGTACACAGCATTGTATTCAAGGAGTACTGCAGGTCGGAACTGATGTTACATTAGTGTAAGAATGACGTTATTTCCCTTACGTAGTCGCAAAAGGGAGTCATACAGGTAATAAGTTGCATGTTTTAAAGTAACTCTAGCCAAAATATCCTTATCGTATACCTTGTTGTATAAATACTTGGTATCTCTCCTAAGAGTCGTCAGGCACAGTTTCTCTAGTGTTTGAGCAGATTTTTTGCAATTTAGTTTTTCACATATGTAGCTGAAGTCAGCTCAAACAAATACTGCTCCTCAAATCATTCATACGAACCGCCATTATTGACGGAAATTGTCGGTCAATTTTCTCTTATGAGTAAAACTATTTTTAAAGCCCAATTTTAAATGCCTATTCGATAGAGCGTCCTCAAATTAACTCAGTGCAATATTTGTTTTGTCGATACGAATTATCAGGATAGTAACATACGAAGATTAACCAATACTCTAGCAGAGACAGCACTGCCATGCAGCAGCACAGTTCAATAGCTTCCGAAGTAGTACTGGTTATTCATTGCCTGTCACTGTTCCTGTTAATTTATATCGATAGAAGGAATGTTGCATGAGGCTGTGTTTGTGCCACTATGTGAATTGTCACATAAAATTTCTCTTTACAAATAATATTACTAGTAACAGGAAACAAACCGTTGCTTTTATGTAAACAGTGGGCAACAAATTTAGGTTGAGTATAAACACCAGAGATAGCGATTCTTTATTCGTTAAGATAAATGTTACACCGAACTGATCGACATTAGTTGCGAAACTTACAGTTCTGGTAAGAGGCTAGCTAATATCTTTACTGTTGATATATTTTAAACATGGTCGTATTTAGCTCCGACATTTGGAACGTGTTGTTTTCATATCTTTTCCATAGTTTTGACAGCAGCATACGGTTTTCGGTAGAAAGTGTATCGAAGTGATGCACAGTATTACAATTCTTCTGGTAATCATACTCGAAGGAAAACTGTTACAAGGCAACAATTTGTTTCCTTTTCCTTGTGCCGAACTATGTGTCTTCCACCACACGGAGAGAGTGATTTGAGAACAAAAGCCTCTTACTGTATCCTGCTGCGGGCTTGCACATAAAATGCTGAGGTGTGCCTCTCAGCTACGTATCCTCCGACTCAGGGTTAAAATATTAAAAGTTTTGGCTGGTTTCGTCGTCTAGGAGGGGGTGGGGGGGAATACGTAATTTCCGCATTACGGGCCAAATACTTCTGAGTCTACAGTATACGATAAAAATACACACATGAATCGAATGGTCGAAGGTTTCTATCACTCGGCAATTGCGTATAATGAAAGTAACGTATAAATTTATAAATGAAATATTGCAATTAAATAAAATCTGCAGGTACTATCTTAACGACTTTAAATGATGAGTACGAGAGTAGAATTACTTTTGAGAATGCGGTATGTTTCTGCAAAACACTTATTGGTGTAAATGGTCCAGCAATTAAATATAACATAAGTTGAATAACAGGGAAACAATAGATTCCTACTGCACGTAATTAGTTATGAACAACAACATAGCTTGCGAGACATTCACTTCTAAACGCACACTACGTCTTCACTGTAGAAGCCACGGAAATCTCAGAAGTGCACAAGTCATCACTACGAAATATTTCTATGTGCCGCGACCACGCGCTAACAGATCAACACTCTCCAAGTTCCTCTCGCGACTGTGCGTCCGTCGCGCCATACTGTCCAGAAGTGCCGCCGTTCCGAACTGCCTAGCACTACCCTCGTGTCCTCTCTCGAAACGATCCTACTCCCCCACTTCCATACAGTCTTACCATTAACGAGCGCTATGATTGGCTACAGCGCTCCCTCCATGTCTCCAAGCCAACGTACACTCACAAACATATTTAAGCACATGCGAGATACAGGATTTACATTTAAATACTTGAAATTAAACAAATATTCCTACGGCTCAACCATAAACGCGCTCTAACACAAATTATTAAATACATAAACAAATTAATTAAAATTATATCGAAGGAATAGCATCAAAAGGTAGGTCAGTAGTCTAATGTCTCTGTGCTTTCAAAACGCAGTAAATATTTAACCAGTTTCTTCATGAATAGAATATATCAGACATAAACAAAGACATAGATGCATAAATATATTTATAAGCATGCTGCTACCTTTTTTTCGTGTAACTGTGGAGTGCTTATGGCCTGACGCGATCGATAGTAATTGGCCAGTTTGACCTCCAATAACTCATGTACTATTCAAGTTACTTGCCTGTAAATCATACCAATTTGGGTTTACACTAATAACTTTCTAAAGACACGTCGATCGATGAACTCGGATCAAGCGTTTAAGTTCGGGAAATTCGTTGCTGGATGTTACTTGTGTAATTTACCATCAGATACTAAACTTTAAACTAATAAAGATATTGAAAATCTGTTTACACCATCAGAACTGTCGTGCAAATAATAGTAATGTACATGTTTATTTTTGAGGTATCATGATTCATCTGGTTACTATTAATATCTATACGAAATAGAAATGTCTGCCATGATGGTTTCACAAAGTCCGCCATCTCTGGCACTCACGGCATACGAGCCTCATTCATTGACGCAGCATCACCATGGAATTCCCAGCCCCGCGGTCGTGATGTGCGCTGCTGCTACCCCTCTCGTCCACCTAACGTTCGGCACCATGTGTTTGCTGCCGGGCCCCGGCTGGCCGAGCGGCACGGGCCCACGTCAACTTAGAATATTTTCAGGGCGCCACAAATCGCCCGTTACCTCACACTACTAATATAACAATGTTCGAAGTTCATCTGAGAGAGAAGTAATAGCTTGTCACGGAGGAACTAGTTATCTTTTCTAAGGTAAGACAGCCAGAGCTGACTACGAGAGAAAGGATGGGACCAAATAACGCCGTGAAGGCAGCCCAAATGGAGAATAAGGTAACAGCCTCCAGAAAAATGCAGTTAATTCCTTCTTAGGAACAGGTAAAGACTAGGCTTTGTTTGGCAAGATTATATTAGATATCTTACCAGTAAAATCGTGTCGGTATTCTCTTAACAGAGATAATCCTATTAATGAAATTTTGAGCTTGTCGACGAGATGATGTGGACATTTATTAGCAGTATTATACACTGAAGAGCAAAGAAAATGGTACACGTGCCCAACATCGCGCAGGGCCTCGAGATCAGGCAGCAGTGCAGCAAAACAACGTTGTTTGGACTCGACTAATCCCTGAAGCAGTGCTGGAGGGCACTGACACCATGAATCCTGCAGGACTTTACATAAATCCGTAAAAGTACGAGAGGATGGAGATCTCTTCTGAACAGCACATTGGAAGACTTACCAGAAATGCTCAATAATGTACGTGTCTGGGTACTCTGGTGGCCTAATATCGTGTAGGGCCCCCGCGAGCACGCAGAAGTTCCACAGTACGACGTGATATGATCTTGACTAATGTCTGACGTAGCACTGGACGAAATTGAAACCATGAATCCTGCAGGGCTGTCGATAAATCCGTGGGAGTACGAGGGAGTGGTACGGTAGCTAGCCTTCCACGTTACGAGGAAATGGTTGTTAAAAACCTGGAAAAGCTCCATGTACAAATGAATGAATATGGTCGTAGTAATGATTAGGAAATACAGCTCTTAGAGGCTATCATACTGTTAACGAACAGTTAATACAGTTAATATCGAATTACACTGAGTTAGAAAGACACTATGAGATTTTCATTTCTGCGATAACAAATGCAGAGAAAAGAATATTGTAACTTCATAAATTTATCCAGTGAAAATATTTAAATACAAGCATTTAATGCGGGAAGATATTAAAGACAAGAATATCACTATTGCTCTCACGGTACAGAGCAGATACCAAAAGTTACATGTAATACTGATGTTCATATGTTTATGTCTAGTGATACACACTTTAGAGTCAAAGAAACTGGTACCCCCTGCCTAATATCGTGCAGGGCCCCCTCGAGCACGCAGAAATAACGTAAAACGACGTGGCATGGACTCGACTAAAGTGGTGCTGAAGGTAACTCACACCACGAATCCTGCAGGAATGTTCATAAATCCTTAAGAGTACGAGGGTGTGAAGATCTCTTCTGAACAGCACGTTGCAAGGCATTCCAGATATGGTCAATAATGTTCATGTCTGAGGAGTCTGGTGGCCAGTGGAAGTGTTTAAACTAAGAAGAGGGTTCCTGGAGACACTCTGTAGCAGTCCCGGACGTGTGGTGTGTCGCATTGGACTGCTGAAACTGCTCAAGTCCGTCCGACGGCACAATGGACATGAATGGATGCAGGTGATCAGACAGGATGCCTATGTACGTGTCACCTGTCAGAGTCATATCTAGACGTATCATGGATCCCATATCACTCCGACTGCACACGCCCCACACCGTTAAAAGCCTCCATCAGCTTGAACAATACCCTGATGACATACAGGGTTCATGGATTCACTGGGTTGTATCCATAGTCGTACACGTCCATCAGCTCGATACAATCTGAAACGAGACTCGTCCCACCAAGCAACATGTTTCCAGTCATCAATAGTCCGATGTCGGTGTTGACGGGCCCAGGTGAGTCGTAAAGCTTTATGTCGTGCAGTCACCAAGGGTACACGAGCGGGTCTTGGGCTCCGAAAGCCCATAACGATGATGTCTCGTTGAATGGTTCGCACACTGACACTTGTTGATGGCCCAGTAATGAAATCTGCAGCACTTTGCGGAAGAGTTGCCCTTCTGTCAGGTTGAACGATTCTCTTCGGTCGTAGTTGGTCCTGTACTTGCAGGATCTTTTTCCGGCAGCAGCGATGACAGAGATTCGATGTTTTACTGGATTTCTGATATTCACGGTACACTCATGAAATGGTCGTATGGGAGAATATCCATTTCATCGCCACTTCGGAGATGCTGTGTGCTATCGCTCGTGCGTCTACTATAGCACTACATTCAGACTCACTTAAATCTAGATTACCTTCCATTATAGCAGCAGTAACCATTCTAACATCTCCTCCAGACACTTCTTGTCTTATGTAGTCGTTGCCAACCGCAGCGCCGTATTCTGCTTGTTGGACATATCTCTGTATCTGAATTCGCACACATATACCAGTTTCTTTGGAGTGTCAGTGTATTCCTACTAAACGTCAGGTAAATATATTCGTAGGTGGAGAAAAATTGTACAACCGTTAATTGATCCCAAAATTTAACGCATACTGAGGGAGTGAGTATGCGGTGTGCGTATAGCATGAGCCGTGTATTAACCCACTGAGGCCCAGTGGTTTCTTCCTCAAGCAAGCGTTTTATTTATTTTGGTTTGAAGTACAAGTTTCATTCGCATGAAATTGCCGATGCTACAGAAGTCATGAATCAGGTCCCGTTTTAATGAGATCAACAAACACAAGTATACTGGACGTCTTTGTCTACGGCACTGTACAATGTATTGAAAACTAAAATTGTTGAATAAACACAGAAAATTTCTTGAATGTTAGTAACGCACATTTTGTCACAAAATAAAAGAGTTTACTAAGTTTTTTGGCACAATTACTAAATCAAAACGACGCGTGATAGTTAAAATATGCTGACCGTATTTTCGTAGGAAACTTTCCCTTTCCGTTTATTCATAAAAACTTCTTGATGTTTAACGGAAACATATTGTAAGTAATGGTGAAAATACTTAGGTTTTTGGATTTTAGAGCAAAAGAATAACAGAAGAATTGCGCTTATGTATGTTCTTAAATATGTCACTTTTCTTATCGAAACCTTACTACTTTCTTCACTAATTGGAGCCGGATAGCCGGCTGGTGTGGCCGTGCGGTTCTAGGCGCTACAGTCTGGAACCGCGTGACCGCTACGGTCGCAGGTTCGAATCCTGCCTCGGGCGTGGACGTGTGTGATGTCCTTAGGTTAGTTAGGTTTAAGTAGTTCTAAGTTCTAGGGGAATTATGACCACAGATGTTAAGTCCCATAGTGCTCAGAGCCAGTTGAACCATTTTGGAGCCGGATACGCAGTTCAGCAAATGAATGCAGCTGGGAGTCAAGACAGCACTAAAGAGGAACTTATATACTATAAGGCCACAATTGCTTGGAAAATTTTTCTTGAAAAAAAAAAAGAAAGAAGAAAGGAAGAAAAAAAGACGGAGCACATTTTGTGACTGGGGAACTGTAGATCATTGAGTACAGAATAAAAATTGTTTCACGAAATTAATAAACACTTTTACTAGTGACGTAAACAATGCTGTTATTTACAGAATAAACCTTACACCATTCGTAGTGCAATGTAATAAATAAGCCGTCTTAACGTCTCACATTCATACGTCTATATGGGCAAGTTTCTTCATTCACCTCTGCCTTTCTTGTGTTGTGACCTGATATTTGTGAGTGTTTCGTATCGAGCAACTTAACCTCTTGCCTGTGTTTACATTCCGCACTGACCAGTTGCAGCTGTAGCGGCGCATCGAAAGCTAAGTACTAATTAATTGTTTGTGTACAGTGGTTTATTTAGGAACTTTAGTAGTCTTCAACCGGTGTTCTTGGTGTTTCCTGCTGAAATAATTTCAGAAGAACCTTTTGGGAACTGTTTTCAGCTTCGTTACTGTGTCATTAGACGTTAGATTCTCTTTCTGTATTAGTCTTTTGTTATATTCACATTTGTTGTTTATTAATACTGTTAATAATAGTCGGTACTTCCCTTGTAGAGTAGGTTTGTGATTATTGTAGTCAGGTTTTTAACATCTTCTTATTGTAGTAGCGGAACTTAGAAAAAGTAAAATTTTACCATGAGTGAGAAGTGTGGGCTTTGCCGTCGGTTCGTGAGTAGTGGATTGCGGTGTGAGACTTGTTCGAAGTATTTTCACTGGGGGGAATGCAGTGGGGAAACCAGTGGGCATTCTGGTGAGATCCTCTCTTGGTACTGCACGTTATCTACCAAGAGTAAGTTGATAGAGGAGCAGTAGCGTAAGATCTGTGCCCTTCAGGTGCAGTTGAAAAACGCACAGGAGGAGCTAGATAGGATGAGGAGGGAGAAGGGGGTTGGGGAATGGGAGCTGGCTGTTGGCAAGAGATCTGCTAGGAGAAGAAAATTTCAGATAGTTTTACTATTAGTGTTTACAATAGATATGACCAACTGTCAGAGTCTAGTGGAGAGGAATCTCTAGTAGCTGTAGATGTAGGAAGTATGCAGCAGACCTCAGTAGTTACCGTGCCTAGAACAGTTGCAAAGTCGAAGAGGAAGAAGAAGGTTCTGCTGTTAGGTAGTTCTCATGGCAGAGGTGTAGGCCAGCAGTTGCACGATGTGCTGGGGAGTGAGTACCAGGTCACCAGCATTGTGAAGCCTAATGCAGGGTTGGCTCAGGTGACTGTTAACATAGGGGGGTGATGTAGGGATTTTACTAAAGAGGATCAAGTAGTGATTGTGGGTGGGGCTGGTAGTAGTATTGGTAGGGATGGGGAGTAAAACATAGATGGTGACCTGGAAACGATAGCCACTCAGACTGGCAACACGAATGTGCATTTCGTGGAACTGTTTCAGCGTCACGATCTGCCTCATCTTAATACAGCCATCAGGGGTAATAACATGAGACTTGGGGGTGCGCTGATGACAGAAAGCATGGGTCACATTTCAGTGGTATCGGTGGAGTCTATCAGCAGGACGGGTTTCACTAGACATGGCCTGCACCTCAACAGGTTTTGGAAGGTGAGGTTGGCAAAGCTTATAGGTGACAGCATAGGTGGGGTTGGTGGGATCACTCGTGGGAAAATTCCTGCAGTAGTGGGTGTTAGAGCTGCACCTTTTTCAGACAGAAGTCAGCTGTTAGGTATTCCTGCTTAAGGGAAGTCTCTCTAACAAGGGAATCACTTTTGACAAAGCTTAGGTATCCGAGTAATGAGGGAATAAGTATATTTCATCAAAATATACAAGGTATTAGAGATAAAGTTAGTGAACTGCTTATAGACGTTGACTCTGAAATTATTGGTATATCTGAACACTTCTTAAATAAGGAGATAATTCAGAGGCTTCCTTTACCAGGATACAGATTGGCTGGCAGCTTTTCGAGGAGCTCTTTCCGGTGTGGGGGAGTAGCCATGTATGTGAAAAACGGCATCCCATTTGAGTCAAATGATGTTTCAAAGTACTGCACTGAAAAGGTGTTTGAATGTTGTGCAGGTGTGATTAAATTTAACGGAGCTAAACTTCTAACCGTTGTTATTTATAGATCCCCAGACTCCGATTTCACAACATTTTTGTTAAAGCTAGAGGAGGTTCTTGGTTCACTTTATAGGAAATAGAAAAAGTTAGTTATATGTGGTGACTTCAATATTAATTGTATAACTGATTGTGCAAGGAAGAGGATGCTGGTAGACCTCTTTAATTCATATAATGTTATGCAAACCGTATTCTTTCCAACAAGAGTGCAAGGGAACAGTAGAACTACGATAGACAACATTTTTGTTCTTTCCTCATTACTAGAAGGGCATTCTGTTAGCAAAAAGGTGAATGGCCTTTCAGATCATGATGCACAAATTTTAACTTTAAAAGATTTTTGTGCTGCAACACGTGTTAAATATAGTCATCAGCTGTTCAGGAAAGCTGATCCAGTTGCTGTAGAGACCTTTGTAAACCTTATAAAGGAACAAGCGTGGCAAGATGTTTATAGCGCTGATACAGTAGACGATAAATATAATGCTTTTCTCAAGAGACTTCTCATGCTCTTTGAAAGTTGCTTTCCGTTAGAGCGTTTAAAACAGGGTACTAGCACAAACAGGCAGCCTGGGTGGCTGACTAGAGGGATAAGAATATCTTGTAGAACAAAGTGGCAATTATATCAAAACGTTAGAAACAGTCAAAATCTAAATGCAGCAGCCCATTACAAACAGTATTGTAAGGTGCTTAAAAATGTTATTAGGAAGGCAGAAAGTATGTGGTATGCAGATAGAATAGCTAAGTCTCAGGATAAAATTAAAACCATATGGTCAGTCGTAAAGGAAGTTGCTGGTCTGCAGAGACAGGTCGAGGATATAGAATCAGTGCGTAGTGGGAATGTCCGTGTTACTGATAAGTTGCATATATGTACGGTATTTAATAATCACTTTCTGAATATAGCTGAAATGCTCCTCCATGATACTGACAAGAGGGAGATTGAGTTAATAATTAAATCACTAAAGACCAAGAACTCTCATGGATATGACGGGGTATCTAGCAGAATACTGAAGTATTATTCAATGTATGTTAGCCCAGTTCTCATCCATATCTGTAACTTTTCCTTTAGGAGTGGTCGGTTTCCTGACAGATTAAAGTACTCGGTAGCGAATCCACTTTATAAAAAGGGAGACATTGCTAATGTTGACAATTTTAGACCTATTTCTATGCCATCGGTGTTTGCTAAAGTTATTGAGAAGGTTGTACATAAAAGGTTACTGGAGCATTTAAATTCACATAATTTGCTGTCAAATGTTCAGTTTGGTTTTAGAAATGGCTTAACAACTGAAACCTCTGTGAGGTTATGGACAGATTAAATAAAAGGTTGCGAACGCTAGGTGTTTTCTTTGATTTAGCAAAGACTTTTGACTGTGTTGACCACAAAATATTAATGCAGAAGTAGGACCATTATGGAGTAAGGGGAGTAGCTTACAATTGGTTCGCCTCTTACTTTAAGAACAGAAAGCAGAGGGTAATTCTCCGCAATATTGAGAGTGGTAGTGGTGTTCAGTCCCAATGGGGCACTGTTAAGTGCGGCGTTCCCCAAGGGTCGGTGCTGGGGCCACTGCTGTTTCTTATTTATGTAAATGATATGCCTTCTAGTATTACAGGTGATTCAAAAATATTTCTGTTTGTTGGTGACACCAGCTTGATAGTGAAGGATCTTGTGTGTAATATTGAAACAGTAACAAATAATGTAGTTCATGAAATAAGTTCTTGGCTTGTGGAAAATAATTTGATGCTGAATCACAGTAAGACTCAGTTTTTACAGTTTCTAACTCACAATTCAACAAGAACAGATATTTTGATCAGACAGAATAGGCATATTATAAGCGAGACGGAACAGTTCAAGTTCCTAGGCGTTCGGATAGATAGTAAGCTGTTGTGGAAAGCCCATGTCCAGGATCTTGTTGAGAAGCTAAATGCTGCTTTATCTATCATTAGAACAGTATCTGAAATAAGTGACACTTCAACACGAAAAGTAGTCTACTTCGCAAATTTTCATAGGCTTATGTCGTATGGTATTATTTTTTGGGGTAATTCTTCTGATTCAAGAAGGGTATTTTCGGCTCAAAAACGGGCTGTTCGAGCTGTATGTGGTGTAAGTTCGAGAACGTCTTGTCGACCCCTATTCAAAAATCTGGGAATTCTGACATTGCCCTCACAGTATATATTTGCTTTAATGTCGTTTGTTGTTAGCAGTATTAGCCTATTCCCAAGAGTTAGCAGCTTTCACTCAGTTAATACTAGGCAGAAATCAAATCTGCATGTAGAATGCACTTCCTTGACTCTTGTGCGGAAAGGAGTGCAGTATTCTGCTGCATCCATTTTCAATAAGCTACCACAAGAACTCAAAAATCTTAGCAGTAGCCCAAACTCTTTTAAGTCTAATCTGAAGAGATTCCTCATGACTCACTCCTTCTATTCTGTCGAGGAGCTCCTGGAAGAGCTAAAAAATTAAGCAAATTCCAGTGTTACATTGTTGATTTTCTTCATTTAAACTTACGACTTGTCACCTGAATATGTTTTTTTATATTTCATTTTATCTGTTTCTAATATCGTGTTATAATTTCATGTATTGACTCGTTCCATGACCATGGAGTCTTCTCCTTAATTTGGTCCCACGGAACAATAAATAAATAAATAAAAACGAAGCAGCGAAGAGTTACATTGTAGATACGCAAAAACAGTTTCATAACATACCTGTTGTATCACTGATACTGGCATTCATATGGTCTCTTCACGAAAAGAAATAATAATCATATTACATCTAGTTGTGTTGTATTCATAATTTTCTAAAGACCCTTACGAATGAGACAGAGAAGAAGAGAAAGATTGAAACTTCTAGTAATCTTGTAATTTTTGCGTAATTTAGGCCTATCTTCAAATTCGTTTATCTTTCAAAATATTGTTAAGTCCTGTTTCTGACAGCTGTTTCATCGTCTAATTAACGAAATCGCTTTCGCTGAAATATTTGTCACAACACAGGTGCAAAAAATCTGCATTATTCCGGTGCTGATTAACACAAAGTCTTACCCTGAACATGTATAGAAGTGCTAACCAAATACCATCTTTCGAATTGCCTTCACTCAGAGCAGGTCGCAGAGAAATTCATCTCTTTCTTTCCTGTAAATGTAACTCGATTGTTCTCTGCTAGTCTTTTCTCTGGCAGCATTCCACAATGGTAGGAACGCAAGCCTCTACGCTACTCATATAGTTCCTTTATTACAAGAACCTGTTTAAACAGGATTAAACGGTATACGGACTAAAGCATATTGCTCGTCTTGCAGAGACAGTCCGCGCCGACGGTGTCCTCGACATTTTCTGAGCTGCGGGGAATCCTCTGGCCAGGATCCGTAGCGTCAACTGCAATTAGTGATGTCCATGTGTGTTTAGCTGCCTTCTGACTCATGGGATCTGTTATTACGACGTGCACAACGAAAAGGTAAGCTATACATGTGTGATTGGATGCTATATTGCGAAGTGGAAGATTCGCAACGTCCACGACAGTGAAATATACCAAACAGTTAAAGCTGCGCGAATCGTGCTATGTGATGAATGGGCAAAAAAAGTGTTTTCTTAATCGCCAGACTACCAAAAGTTCTAAAATAATCTACTACTTATGATGTGGTACCCTATCACTAGTATTGTATAAAATTCTTCTTTATGAATCTTGTTAGCTAAGAAACATGCTCTTAACAGACTGCGAACTAGGATTTTCTAAGTACAGTAATTGAGCCTACACCAACAATTTTTTATTTAAAATGCACTCCATGCAAGATGTCCAATAATGTAATAGTAAGGTGTCCATTCGTCCCGTTTATACAGGGACAGTCTCGTTCCTTACCCTTTTTTTTCTTTTTAATATCCCGTTGTCTGGAAAGTTTATTATTTTCTGGGGCATGAGGTAGGGTGGCGGGGGGGGGGGGGGGAGGGGGGAGGAACTCAAACGTACCGCATGTTTTATTTTCTTGGCTAAAGTATTTTACGCTACCGGATGTTTTGTTTACATGTAATTACAGCGCACTGTCAAGTATACAGGATGGAGCGCTGATCGTGACCGGGACAAATATCTCACGAAATAAGCGTCAAGCGAAAAAACTGCAAAAAACGAAACAAGTCTAGCTTCAAGGGAGAAACCAGATGGCGCTATGGTTCTACATCTACGTCAACACTCCACAAGCCACCTGGCGGTGTGTGGCGGAGGGTACTTTACGTGCCACGGTCATTCCCTCCCTTTTCTGTTCCAGTCGCGTGTGGTTCGCGGGAAGAATGACTGTCTGAAAGCCTCCGTACGCCCTCTAATCTCTCTAATTTTACATTCGTGATCTCCTCGGGAGGTATAAGTAGGAGGAAGCAATATATTCGATACCTCATCCAGCAACGCACCCTCTCGAAACCTGGCGAGCAAGCTACACCGCGATGCAGAGCGCCTCTCTTGCATAGTCTGCCACTTGAGTTTGCTAAACATCTCCGTACGCTATCACGGTTACCAAATAACCCTGTGACGAAACGCGCCGCTCTTCTTTGGATCTTCTCTATCTCCTCCGTCAACCCGATCGGGTACGGATCCCACACTGATGAGTAATACTCAAGTATAGGTCGAACGAGTGTTTTGTAAGCCACCTCCTTTGTTGATGGACTACATTTTCTAAGGACTCTCATAATGAATCTCAACCTGGCACCCGCCTTACCAACAATTAATTTTATATGATCATTCCACTTCAAATCGTTCCGCACGCATACTCCCAGATATTTTACAGAAGTAACTGCTACCAGTGTTTGTTCCGCTATCATATAATCATACAATAAAGGATCCTTCTTTCTACGTATTCGCAATACATTACATTTGTCTATGTTAAGGGTCAGTTGCCACTCCCTGCACCAAGTGCCTATCCGCTGCAGATCTTCCTGCATTTCGCTACAATTTTCTAATGCTGCAACTTCTCTGTATACTACAGCATCATCCGCGAAAAGCCGCATGGAACTTCCGACACTATCTACTAGGTCATTTATATATATTGTGAAAAGCAATGGTCCCATAACACTCCCTTGTGGCACGCCAGAGGTTACTTTAACGTCTGTAGACGTCTCCCCATTGATAACAACATGCTGTGTTCTGTTTGGAAAAAACTCTTCAATCCAGCCACACAGCTGGTCTGATATCCCGTAGGCTCTTACTTTGTTTATCAGGCGACAGTGCGGAACTGTATCGAACGCCTTCCGGTAGTCAAGAAAAATAGCATCTACCTGGGAGCCTGTATCTAATATTTTCTTGGTCTGATGAACAAATAAAGCGAGTTGGGTCTCACACGATCGCTGTTTCCGGAGTCCATGTTGATTCCTACATAGTAGATTCTGGGTTTCCAAAAACGACATGATACTCGAGCAAAATACATGTTCTAAAATTCTACAACAGATCGACGTCAGAGTTATAGGGCTATAGTTTTGCGCATCTGCTCGACGACCCTTCTTGAAGACCGGGACTACCTGTGCTCTTTTCCAATCATTTGGAACCTTCCGTTCCTCTAGAGACTTGCGGTACACGGCTGTTAGAAGGGGGGCAAGTTCTTTCGCGTACTCTGTGTAGAATCGAATTGGTATCCCGTCAGGTCCAGTGGACTTTCCTCTGATGAGTGATTCCAGTTGCTTTTCTATCCCTTGCACACTTATTTCGATGTCAGCCATTTTTTCTTTTATGCGAGGATTTAGATAAGGAACTGCAGTGCGGTCTTCCCCTGTGAAACAGCTTTGGAAAAAGGTGTTTAGTATTTCAGCTTTACGCGTGTCATCCTCTGTTTCAATGCCATCATCATCCCGGAGTGTCTGGATATGCTGTTTCGAGCCACTTACTGATATAACGTAAGACCAGAACGTCCTAGGATTTTCTGTTAAGTGGGTACATAGAATTTTACTTTCGAATTCACTGAACGCTTCACGCATAGCCCTCCTTACGCTAACTTTGACATCGTTAAGCTTCTGTTTGTCTGAGAGGGTTTGGCTGGGTTTACACTTGGAGGGAAGCTCTCTTTGGTTTCACAGTAGTTTCCTAACTTTGTTGTTGTACCACAGTAGGTTTTTCCCGTCCTTCACAGTTTTACTCGGCACGTACCTGTCTATAACGCATTTTACGATTGCCTTGAACTTTTTATATAAAAACTCAACATTGTCAGTGTCGGAACAGAAATTTCCGTTTTGATCTGTTAGGTAGTGTGAAATCTGCTTTCTATTACTCTTGCTAAACAGATAAACCTTCCTCCCTTTTTTTATATTCCTATTAACTTCCACATTCAGGGATGCTGCAACGGCCTTGTGATCACTGATTCCCTGTTCTGCACTTACAGAGTCGAAAAGTTCGGGTCTGTTTGTTATCAGTAGGTCCAAGATGTTATCTCCACGAGTCGGTTCTCTGTTTAATTGCTCGAGGAAATTTTCGGATAGTGCACTCAGTATAATGTCACTCGATGCTCTGTCCCTACCACCCGTCCTAAACATTTGAATGTCCCAGTCTATATCTGGTATATTGAAATCTCCACCTAAGACAATTGCTGAGAAAATTTATGTGACATTTATTCCATATTTTCTCTCAGTTGTTCTGCCACTAAAGCTGCTGAGTCGGGAGGTCGGTAAAAGGATCCAACTATTAACCTAGCTCGGTTGTTGAGTGTAACCTCCACCCATAATAATTCACAGGAACTATCCACTTCTACTCCACTACAGGATAAACTATTACTAACAGCGACAAACACGCCACCACCAGTTGCATGCAATATATCCTTTCTAAACACCGTCTGCGCCTTTGTAAAAATTTCGGCAGAATTTATCTCTGGCTTCAGCCAGATATCTGTACCGATAACGATTTCAGCTTCGGTGCTTTCTATCAGTGCTTGAAGTTCCGGTACTTTACCAATGCAGCTTCGACAGTTTACAATTACAATACCGCTTGCTGCTTGGTCCCCGCATGCCCTGACTTTGCCCCGCACCCTTTGAGGCTGCTGCCCTTTCTGTACTTGCCCGAGGCCATCTAACCTAAAAAACCGCCCAGTCCACGCCACACAACCCCTGCTACCCGTGTAGCCGCTTGCTGCGTGTTGTGGACTCCTGACCTATCCAGCGGAACCCCAAACCCCACCACCCTATGGCGCAAGTCAAGGAATCTGCAGCCCACACGGTCGCAGAACCGTCTCAGCCTCTGATTCAGAACCTCCATTCGGCTCTGTACCAAAAATCTGCAGTCAGTCCTGTCGACGATGCTGCAGATGGTGAGCTCTGCTTTCATCCCGCTAGCGAGATTGGCAGTCTTCACAAAATCAGATAGCCACCAGAAGCCAGAGACGATTTCCTCCGATCCATAGCGACACACATCATTGGTGCCGACATGAGCGATCACCTGCAGATGGGTGCACCCTGTACCTTTCATGGCATCCGGAAGGACCCTTTCCACATCTGGAATGACTCCCCCCGGTATGCACACGGAGTGCACATTGGTTTTCTTCCCCTCTCTTGCTGCCATATCCCTAAGGGGCCCCGTTACGCGCCTGACGTTGGAGCTCCCAACTACCAGTAAGCCCACCCTCTGCGACCACCCGGATCTTGCAGACTGAGGGGCAACCTCTGGAACAGGACAAGCAGCCATGTCCGGCCGAAGATCAGTATCAGCCTGAGACAGAGCCTGAAACCGGTTCGTCAGACAAACTGGAGAGGCCTTCCGTTCAGCCCTCCGGAATGTCTTACGCCCCCTGCCACACCTCAAGACGACCTCCCACTCTACCACAGGTGAGGTATCAGCCTCAATGTGGGCAGTATCCAGGGCAGCAACAGTCTTAGTCCGATTGGGGGATGCGTGGGACGAGCTGGCCGTCCCCGACAAACCCCCATCTGGACCCCCATAGTGATGCCCATTGGCAACAGCCTCAAGCTGTGTGACCGAAGCCAACACTGCCTGAAGCTGGGAGCGAAGGGATGCCAACTCAGCCTGCATCCGAACACAGCAGTTGCAGTCCCTGACCATGCTAAAAACTGTTGTGCAAAGAATGTCTGAACTAATCTACAGAGAGCACAAAAAATTCGACAAAAAATTTAAACGGTTATTAAAATACAAGATTGCCTAGTAAATGCAGTAATGCTGCTACTTGCGCACTGCTGACACACTGCTCGGCGGCGGAAGGAGACTACGCGATTTTACACTATTCAGGTACTAAAACGCGATACTACAACTCTCAAATACTGCAATACGCCCGAAATTTATGAATTAAACAACGCAAATACCAAAAACACGCAAAGAAATTAAGAATTAAACTATGTAACAAATAAGTGAGCTAAGGGTATACGACTTGCTGCTGCAGCTGCTTATCCAACGGCGGCAGGGAGCCCGCTAGATGGTGCTGCCATAGGTCAAACGGATATTAACTGCGTTTTTTGAAATTGAAACCCCCATTTTTATTACATATTCGTGTAGTACGCAAAGAAGTACTAATATTTTAGTAGGCCCACTTTTTTCGCTTTGTGATAGATGGCGCTGTAATATTCACAAACATATGGCTTACAATTTTAGACGAACAGTTGCTTACCGGTAGGTTTTTTAAATTAAAATACACGACGTAAGTACGTTTGAACATTTTATTTTGGTTGTTCCAATGTGATACATGTACCTTTGTGAACTTATCATTTCTGAGAACGCATACTGTTACAACGTGTATACCTTTAAATACCACATTAATATAATAACTGCTCAAAATGATGTCCGTCAGCCTCAATACATTTGGCAGTACGTGTAACGACATTCCTCTCAACAGCGAGTAGTTCGCCATCCGTAATGTTCACACATGCATTGAAAATGCGCTGACACATGTTGTCAGGCGTTGTCGGTGGATCACGGTAGCAAATATCCTTCAACTTTCCCCACAGAAAGAAATCCGGGGACATCAGATCAGGTGAACGTGCGGGCCATGGTATGGTGCTTCGACGACCAATCCACCTGTCATGAAATATGCTATTCAATACCGCTTCAACGGCACGCGAGCTATGTGCCGGACATCCATCATGTTGGAAGAACGTCGCTATTCTGTCATGCAGGGAAACATCCTGTAGTAAAATCGGTAGAACATTACGTAGGAAATCAGCATATATTGCACCATTTAGATTGCCATCGATCAAATGGGGGCCAATTGTCCTTCCTCCCATAATTCCGCACCATACATTAACCCACCAAGGTCGCTCATGTTCCACTTCTCGTAGACATCGTGGATTTTCCGTTGCCCAATTGTGCATATTATGACTATTTCCGTTACCGCTGTTAGTTAATGACCCTTCGTCGCTATCTCCTCCGTCAACCCGATCGGGTACGGATCCCACACTGATGAGTAATACTCAAGTATAGGTCGAACGAGTGTTTTGTAAGCCACCTCCTTTGTTGATGGACTACATTTTCTAAGGACTCTCATAATGAATCTCAACCTGGCACCCGCCTTACCAACAATTAATTTTATATGATCATTCCACTTCAAATCGTTCCGCACGCATACTCCCAGATATTTTACAGAAGTAACTGCTACCAGTGTTTGTTCCGCTATCATATAATCATACAATAAAGGATCCTTCTTTCTACGTATTCGCAATACATTACATTTGTCTATGTTAAGGGTCAGTTGCCACTCCCTGCACCAAGTGCCTATCCGCTGCAGATCTTCCTGCATTTCGCTACAATTTTCTAATGCTGCAACTTCTCTGTATACTACAGCATCATCCGCGAAAAGCCGCATGGAACTTCCGACACTATCTACTAGGTCATTTATATATATTGTGAAAAGCAATGGTCCCATAACACTCCCTTGTGGCACGCCAGAGGTTACTTTAACGTCTGTAGACGTCTCCCCATTGATAACAACATGCTGTGTTCTGTTTGGAAAAAACTCTTCAATCCAGCCACACAGCTGGTCTGATATCCCGTAGGCTCTTACTTTGTTTATCAGGCGACAGTGCGGAACTGTATCGAACGCCTTCCGGTAGTCAAGAAAAATAGCATCTACCTGGGAGCCTGTATCTAATATTTTCTTGGTCTGATGAACAAATAAAGCGAGTTGGGTCTCACACGATCGCTGTTTCCGGAGTCCATGTTGATTCCTACATAGTAGATTCTGGGTTTCCAAAAACGACATGATACTCGAGCAAAAAACATGTTCTAAAATTCTACAACAGATCGACGTCAGAGTTATAGGGCTATAGTTTTGCGCATCTGCTCGACGACCCTTCTTGAAGACCGGGACTACCTGTGCTCTTTTCCAATCATTTGGAACCTTCCGTTCCTCTAGAGACTTGCGGTACACGGCTGTTAGAAGGGGGGCAAGTTCTTTCGCGTACTCTGTGTAGAATCGAATTGGTATCCCGTCAGGTCCAGTGGACTTTCCTCTGATGAGTGATTCCAGTTGCCTTTCTATCCCATGCACACTTATTTCGATGTCAGCCATTTTTTCGTTTATGCGAGGATTTAGATAAGGAACTGCAGTGCGGTCTTCCCCTGTGAAACAGCTTTGGAAAAAGGTGTTTAGTATTTCAGCTTTACGCGTGTCATCCTCTGTTTCAATGCCATCATCATCCCGGAGTGTTTGGATATGCTGTTTCGAGCCACTTACTGATATAACGTAAGACCAGAACGTCCTAGGATTTTCTGTTAAGTGGGTACATAGAATTTTACTTTCGAATTCACTGAACGCTTCACGCATAGCCCTCCTTACGCTAACTTTGACATCGTTAAGCTTCTGTTTGTCTGAGAGGGTTTGGCTGGGTTTACACTTGGAGGGAAGCTCTCTTTGGTTTCACAGTAGTTTCCTAACTTTGTTGTTGTACCACAGTAGGTTTTTCCCGTCCCTCACAGTTTTACTCGGCACGTACCTGTCTATAACGCATTTTACGATTGCCTTGAACTTTTTATATAAAAACTCAACATTGTCAGTGTCGGAACAGAAATTTCCGTTTTGATCTGTTAGGTAGTGTGAAATCTGCTTTCTATTACTCTTGCTAAACAGATAAACCTTCCTCCCTTTTTTTATATTCCTATTAACTTCCACATTCAGGGATGCTGCAACGGCCTTGTGATCACTGATTCCCTGTTCTGCACTTACAGAGTCGAAAAGTTCGGGTCTGTTTGTTATCAGTAGGTCCAAGATGTTATCTCCACGAGTCGGTTCTCTGTTTAATTGCTCGAGGAAATTTTCGGATAGTGCACTCAGTATAATGTCACTCGATGCTCTGTCCCTACCACCCGTCCTAAACATTTGAATGTCCCAGTCTATATCTGGTAAATTGAAATCTCCACCTAAGATAATTGCTGAGAAAATTTATGTGAAATGTATTCCATATTTTCTCTCAGTTGTTCTGCCACTAAAGCTGCTGAGTCGGGAGGTCGGTAAAAGGATCCAACTATTAACCTAGCTCGGTTGTTGAGTGTAACCTCCACCCATAATAATTCACAGGAACTATCCACTTCTACTCCACTACAGGATAAACTATTACTAACAGCGACAAACACGCCACCACCAGTTGCATGCAATATATCCTTTCTAAACACCGTCTGCGCCTTTGTAAAAATTTCGGCAGAATTTATCTCTGGCTTCAGCCAGATATCTGTACCGATAACGATTTCAGCTTCGGTGCTTTCTATCAGTGCTTGAAGTTCCGGTACTTTACCAATGCAGCTTCGACAGTTTACAATTACAATACCGCTTGCTGCTTGGTCCCCGCATGTCCTGACTTTGCCCCGCACCCTTTGAGGCTGCTGCCCTTTCTGTACTTGCCCGAGGCCATCTAACCTAAAAAACCGCCCAGTCCATGCCACACAACCCCTGCTACCCGTGTAGCCGCTTGCTGCGTGTTGTGGACTCCTGACCTATCCAGCGGAACCCGAAACCCCACCACCCTATGGCGCAAGTCAAGGAATCTGCAGCCCACACGGTCGCAGAACCGTCTCAGCCTCTGATTCAGAACCTCCATTCGGCTCTGTACCAAAAATCTGCAGTCAGTCCTGTCGACGATGCTGCAAATGGTGAGCTCTGCTTTCATCCCGCTAGCGAGATTGGCAGTCTTCACAAAATCAGATAGCCACCGGAAGCCAGAGACGATTTCCTCCGATCCATAGCGACACACATCATTGGTGCCGACATGAGCGATCACCTGCAGATGGGTGCACCCTGTACCTTTCATGGCATCCGGAAGGACCCTTTCCACATCTGGAATGACTCCCCCCGGTATGCACACGGAGTGCACATTGGTTTTCTTCCCCTCTCTTGCTGCCATATCCCTAAGGGGCCCCGTTACGCGCCTGACGTTGGAGCTCCCAACTACCAGTAAGCCCACCCTCTGCGACCACCCGGATCTTGCAGACTGAGGGGCAACCTCTGGAACAGGACAAGCAGCCATGTCCGGCCGAAGATCAGTATCAGCCTGAGACAGAGCCTGAGACCGGTTCGTCAGACAAACTGGAGAGGCCTTCCGTTCAGCCCTCCGGAATGTCTTACGCCCCCTGCCACACCTCAAGACGACCTCCCACTCTACCACAGGTGAGGTATCAGCCTCAATGTGGGCAGTATCCAGGGCAGCAACAGTCTTAGTCCGATTGGGGGATGCGTGGGACGAGCTGGCCGTCCCCGACAAACCCCCATCTGGACCCCCATAGTGATGCCCATTGGCAACAGCCTCAAGCTGTGTGACCGAAGCCAACACTGCCTGAAGCTGGGAGCGAAGGGATGCCAACTCAGCCTGCATCCGAACACAGCAGTTGCAGTCCCTGTCCATGCTAAAAACTGTTGTGCAAAGAATGTCTGAACTAATCTACAGAGAGCACAAAAAATTCGACAAAAAATTTAAACGGTTATTAAAATACAAGATTTCCTAGTAAATGCAGTAATGCTGCTACTTGTGCACTGCTGACACACTGCTCGGCGGCGGAAGGAGACTACGCGATTTTACACTATTCAGGTACTAAAACGCGATACTACAACTCTCAAATACTGCAATACGCCCGAAATTTATGAATTAAACAACGCAAATACCAAAAACACGCAAAGAAATTAAGAATTAAACTATGTAACAAATAAGTGAGCTAAGCGTATACGACTTGCTGCTGCAGCTGCTTATCCAACGGCGGCAGGGAGCCCGCTAGATGGTGCTGCCATAGGTCAAACGGATATTAACTGCGTTTTTTGAAATTGAAACCCCCATTTTTATTACATATTCGTGTAGTACGCAAAGAAGTACTAATATTTTAGTAGGCCCACTTTTTTCGCTTTGTGATAGATGGCGCTGTAATATTCACAAACATATGGCTTACAATTTTAGACGAACAGTTGCTTACCGGTAGGTTTTTTAAATTAAAATACACGACGTAAGTACGTTTGAACATTTTATTTTGGTTGTTCCAATGTGATACATGTACCTTTGTGAACTTATCATTTCTGAGAACGCATACTGTTACAACGTGTATACCTTTAAATACCACATTAATATAATAACTGCTCAAAATGATGTCCGTCAGCCTCAATACATTTGGCAGTACGTGTAACGACATTCCTCTCAACAGCGAGTAGTTCGCCATCCGTAATGTTCACACATGCATTGAAAATGCGCTGACACATGTTGTCAGGCGTTGTCGGTGGATCACGGTAGCAAATATCCTTCAACTTTCCCCACAGAAAGAAATCCGGGGACGTCAGATCAGGTGAACGTGCGGGCCATGGTATGGCGCTTCGACGACCAATCCACCTGTCATGAAATATGCTATTCAATACCGCTTCAACGGCACGCGAGCTATGTGCCGGACATCCATCATGTTGGAAGAACGTCGCTATTCTGTCATGCAGGGAAACATCCTGTAGTAAAATCGGTAGAACATTACGTAGGAAATCAGCATATATTGCACCATTTAGATTGCCATCGATCAAATGGGGGCCAATTGTCCTTCCTCCCATAATTCCGCACCATACATTAACCCACAAAGGTCGCTCATGTTCCACTTGTCGTAGACATCGTGGATTTTCCGTTGCCCAGTAGTGCATATTATGCCGGTTTACGTTACCGCTGTTGGTGAATGACGCTTCGTCGCTAAATAGAACGCGTGCAAAAAATCTGTCATCGTCCCGTAATTTCTCTTGTGCCCAGTGGTAGAACTGTACACGACGTTCAAAGTGATCGCCATGCAATCCTGGTTCATAGAAATATGGTACGGGTGCAATCGATGTTTACGTACCATTCTCAACACCGACGTTTTTGAGATTCCCGATTCTCACGCAATTTGTCGGCTACTGATGTGCAGATTAGCCGCGACAGCAGCTAAAACACCTACTTGGGCATCATCATTTGTTGCAGGTCGTGGTTGACGTTTCACATGTGGCTGAATACTTCCTGTTTCCTTAAATAACATAACCATCCGGCGAACGGTCCGGTCACTTGGATTA
Organism: Schistocerca serialis cubense; assembly: GCF_023864345.2. Taxonomy (NCBI): domain Eukaryota; kingdom Metazoa; phylum Arthropoda; class Insecta; order Orthoptera; family Acrididae; genus Schistocerca; species Schistocerca serialis. The sequence continues at coordinate 486,521,229 of NC_064640.1, read as the reverse complement.
TGTTATCCAGGATACCGAGCAGCATACATAGCACACGCCCGTGGGGCATTTTGATCACAAAAGCCATACATCAACACGATATTGACCTTTTCCGCAATTGGTAAACGGTCCATTTTAACACGGATAATATGTATCACGAAGCAAATTCCGTCCGCACTGGCGGAATGTTACGTGATACCACATACTTATAGGTCTGTGACTATTACAAAGCAAAAAAGTGGTCCAACTAAAACATTCATATTTCATTGGGTACTACACGAATATGTAATAAAAAAATGGGAGTTCCTATTTAAAAAAAAAAACGCAGTTGATATCCATTTAACCTATGGCAGCGCCATCTAGCTGGCCAACCATAGCGCCATCTGGTTTCCCCCTTCAAGCTAGACGAGTTTCGTTCTTTGTAGTTTTTTCGTTTGATGCTTATTTCGTGAGATGTTTGTCCCGGTCAGTATCAATGGACCACCCTGTATACTCTAGGAAGAGTCACTAACACGACAGTGAATTTACTTTAATCGCTGGTAGTGCAGAACCTCTACCATGTCCGTCATGCAGTTCTGACATTATTGATATGATGAATGATCTGACATTTTGAGTGATGTTAAGAAACACCCCACGGCTATTCAAACGAAAATCTGCCCCTTGATGAAATACGTAAAAGAGGTAAGTATTGCGTCAGGGCTGCAGAAAAACTGTAAAAAAATCATTGGTGATCAGTTGCAAGGCAAGGTAAAGATCTACGTCCATTAAATTTTCTCAGTACAACATTTTTGTCCCATTTTTCATCCTAGGTTGTGTTATTTCTTTTTGTAAATGTCCCGTTTCTTAATAACAGTGAAGTGGACATGCTAAATCACAAGGAAACGGTATTCGACTCGATCAGAGTTGTAGAAATAGCTCCTTCATTTCTCTGTGATGGACTAGGCAGCTGACACCATTGACGTCTGAACAGATAGAACATCTCGGCAAAACATGGTTGCAAAACATGGTTCGTGCAGCGATTCTACGACGTACTGTGGTCGTCTCTGCGGACTGTAGACGTTCGCATGATTGAAATAAAACATCCAGGTAAATAAAACTTATCACAACCCTAGATTAAAACACCAATGCATCTCCTTATCCTACGGTATACAGTGGTCGTTATGTTGTACATTTTTAAGGAAGAAAACGGTGTAGCACAGACATTGACTACTACGCAATCATCTTAGAAGTCTTATAACAAGCTCTGATATGTGTTTTTCTCTCTAAAGAAGGCTGTATGAAGTTTCTATTTGTAACCCTACTATCGTGGTACGCATTTTTATACTACTAAGCAGTAATTGCAGCACACCCCCACAACCCCACACTCCCCACCGCCTATAATTGATTTTATTGCGGTGTAAACTAGAAAACAGACATTCGTTTTTTAAAGCTATCAACTCTAGTTCCCTGCATTAGAATACAAGTAATGTTTGCTTATATTTTAAATTATATAACGTGGAAATCGAGTTCTCGAATTCCAACACTATTCACGAATCAGTATCCAACTTACTGATGATATTGCTCCGACTGAAGAGCATTGTATTAAGCAATGATTTGTAAATTCATGGTGCTGCTAGAAATTTAGTACGTATATATATTTTTTTCTAGCTGCTAGAAATATACATATTAAATTTCTAGCAGCACCAAGAATTTACAAATACACAGTGCGGTGCAGCGCATTTAGTCTATACTAGCGACTCCCAGCGAACACGAAGGCTCTTATTGGTGTTTGAACTGCGGAGTGGTATGGGCTCGAGCAGTTTTTTGTTTTAGGGAATTAAACATTCCTGTACTACCCGATCGAACTACACATATGAAACAGCAATTGCTTAAACATTAAAATTCCTGTAATTATGAGTATCTACTTCGTCTTTGGATGCCTACTTTGAAAAGTAGTGTCTAGTTAAAAGGAGTGACACTAGGTATTTGGACGTATAGTAAGCCTCATTTCGTAGCTATGTGAGAAGTTCGTTTACATTAGGCTCATGACTTCTGGAACTTTCATCCTCTTGAAGATGATTACTAAAGGCAAGCCCTGATATCCCATCACTATCTTTGTGTCTAAGAATAAGGCCTATTAACTGATTCCTTATTTTAGTCAAGTAGTAGCATAAAATTCTTTTCCTCCCAGTTCAATTCAGTACGTTTCCATTAGTTGCCCAACCCACCTATCTAACCTCGAACATTCTTCTGTAGCACCACAGTGAAGAAGATACTACTTCTTCTTCTCTGAATATTGTATTCAACATTTCACTCCAGTACAAAACTGCACAAGTGAAAAATACCAACAGAAAAGACTTAGGTTTATATTTGACTTCCACAAATTTTTCTTTTTTACAAAGGTTTTTCTCGCTATTGCCCGTCTGCAATTTATATCTTCGATTAGCTGAGTAACCCACACTGCCCAGTGGTGTAGTCATTCCTGTCTTCTATTAGTCCATCCTTCCTAAGCACCTCCTCTCTCTGTATACCTCTCCTTCCCTTGCTCTGTTTTTCCATTTTCTCCACACACTCTCCCTGTCCACCTCCTCCAGTCCCCTCCCCCAGACATTCTCTGATGATTTCCACCATGTCACTCTCTGTCTCCATCTCCTCCTGCCTCCCTCTCTGTCCATCTGTTTCTAACCCCTTTGTCCATCTTCTCCTCCCCACTCTGTCCATCTGCACTCCCCTCCCCCTCTCTCTGAGCGTTCCATCCCCTCTATCCATTTTCGTCTTCCTTCTTTAATTACATCTGCTCTTCCCCCTTCTCTTCATCCATACCTCGTCCCATCTCCCTCTCCCTCTCCCTCTCCCTCTCCCTCTCCCTCTCCCTCTCCCTCTCCCTCTCCCTCTCCCTCTCCCTCTCCCTCTCCCTCTCCCTCTCCCTCTCCCTCTCCCTCTCCCTCTCCCTCTCCCTCTCCCTCTCCCTCTCCCTCTCCCTCTCCCTCTCCCTCTCCCTCTCCTTCTCCCTCTTCCTCTCCCTCTCCCTCTCCCTCTCCCTCTCTCTCTCCCTCTCCCTCTCCCTCTCCCTCTCCCTCTCCCTCTCCCTCTCCCTCTCCTCCTCCACCTCCTCCTGCTCCTCCCTTTTGCTGTCCATCTCTGCCTCTTCCTTTCGCTTTTCATATCCCCCTCTGTCCTTTCTCTATCCATCTCCTCCTCATCCCTTTTCCTGTCCATCTCCTCCTCTCTCCTCTTTCTGTCCTACTTCTCCTATTTCCTTTCTTTTGCCATTTACTCCTTCCTCTCTCTCCGCTATTCTCTTCCTCACCCTGTCTCTGTTGATCTCCTCCCCTTTCCTTCCTCTGTTCATCTTCTCCATTCCCCTCTCTCTGTCCTCCTCCTGATCCCCCCTCTCTGTATTCGTCTCGTCCTTCCCTGACCTTCCATTTCCTACTCCCCCTTCTCTCTCCACTTTATCACACCCACGCAAGTCCTGATAGGAGGCTGGTGGTTCTCATTCCCACACTATTTTCTTCCAGATCATAACTAATAAATGTACCAGTTTGGTTGGCATTATTCCAGAGTTTGAGGATGAGAATTTTACCCGTGGCTTTGCCCACGTACGCACATGTAACACAGACTACACGTATCTGCACTCATATTTCACTCATACCTCTATCGAATTTCATCCTGCAGTTTCATTTTCACACAACTCTATTTATGACTTCCTATATCCTGAAATATTTGCCGTACGATGGTATACTTTTGCATGTATATCCAGTGGTATATCTAGCTAATGTCTGCGGAATGTATTGTGAATAGAGTTATTAGCAAAGAAGTAATAAATTAAAATGTCTTGCATCATGGAGCGGTTTTTCACGTATGTTAGTATTCATAATATAATACCTCCTGGCCAAAGTGCCGTACAACGATAAATTTTTCTGTATTCACTCATCGGAATATATGAATACTGTCTGCAAAATGTTTTCCGAATAGAATTAGTAGTAAGGACGTAATAAATTTAAGCGTAGTGCTTGATGCGTCAATTTTCCCCACGTCCTAGTGTTCAATGCCATATCTCTTGAAGTATGTGCCAGCAATGATATAATTTTACGGGTGCATTCAGTGGTATATTTGAATACTGTCTGCTAAATTTATCGTGAATACGATTAGTAGCAAAGAACTAATAAATTGATATGTATATTTTATGCGGCAGTTTTACTGCATGAACAACGAAAATGTAGTAAGTGATAAACTTTTTCGATTTCATAATCTTATGAAAGGTGTCAGCGAGAAAAAAAGTTAGGAAAAGTTTTAAATTATCTAAAAATTTTTGGAAAATCACTAAGTGCTCTTATTTTCATGTACTCGATAAATAAAATATGGGTACTCGCGTGACGTGGGCTGCACTGCTTTTTCACCTCCCCAATCTCACTGATAAGAAGCTGATTCTTGCCCACACAGTGATTATTTCCAGTCAGTAAGTGATATGTTTATCAAGTGTGGTTGAAATCGGTCCAGTGGAAGGGGAGATGTAGAACAAACATACATACATATATACATTTTTATAATGTGCATGGATAATTCGGGAATCGTCACTTATTTTTCTGCCCACATAACAAGCCTCATCTATCACGTGTAGTGTTTGCTTTCCTACTCTGATTGTTACAGCAACGCTTGACTTAAGTCAACTGCGTTCAGAGATATTTGATTTACTTTTGTTGATGCACACTTTGTACTTATTTCAAGGTTTAACGGAATCCTTTGAATTGCTCTTCCAAATTCTTGGTCGTGTCTGACAGAATTAGAATGTTATTGGCCAAAATCAAAGCTTTAAATTTTATCTACGAATTCAGATTCGTTTCCCCAATCTCTGCTCCCGAATTCAGAGTTTTTTCCAGTCAAGATTGCCGAAAGCTTTCTCTACACGTACAAATTCTATAAACGATGGTTTGTCTTACGTCAAGAAAAGGGACGAAGATTTAGGTTTAACTTCCCGTCGACGTCGAGGTCATTGGAGACGGTTATCTTACTTCTGTCTATCGTCTAAAACATGTTGGTGAGACCGTATGGCTGGCTTCACGTGTTCCTTCATTTCTACCTTAAACCATACCGATTCCCCCGATGTAGACATCCACTAGTTGACCTCTAATTCTTTAAATAATTCGAGTCAGTAATTTGCAGCCTTGACTTATTAAACTCAACGTTCGATAATACTGACACATTTCAGCACCTGTTTTCTTTGAAACTGGAATTACTTCATTCTCCTTGAAGTCTGAGGGTATTTACCCTGTCTCATAATCTTGCATACGCGGTGAATAGTTGTGTCGTGACTGTCACTCAATAATTCTGAGGGAACGGCGTGTGTTGTAGGAGCCATGTTTCGATTTAGGTTATTAAGTGGCTGTTTTAAAAATTCTTCACATATTCCACATCATTCTCATCTACTTTCTCTTCCCTGTCTGTAGTATTATGAAGTTTGTTTCTCTTGTATAGCCCATCTGTATCTGCCCTCCATTTTTCTGCTGTTTTCTTTACTTGGCTTTGGGCTGCAATGTCAGCTATTAATTTTCGTATAAATGCTTCTCTTTTTACCAATGATATCTTTAATTTTCCAACAGCTGACACATCTATTTCCCATAATCATCGTTCGTTCTTCAGGTTTGCATTTCTCCTCTAGTCATTCGTGCTTTGCCATTTTTCACTTTCTGTCAACCAAACTTTTTTAGACAGAATCATTCGTATTGTAATACTTTTCACATTATGACACGCAAACTCTTGGTCGCGAACGATATTTTGATACCACCAGTACACAGCATTTTACAGATCAGAATTCGCACTGGATTTAATACATATTATACTGGTACCTTACATTCTATGGCACTCTTCATCTCAGTAGACGAGTTCGTAATTGTGGGCAATAAAGCCATATTGAGGTGTTGCATAAAACCGTAATTTCCTGTGACAGAGCCGCGCTGTGTAACCGCGCTGTCTGGGCGCCTTGCCACGGTTCGCGCGGCTCCCCCCGTCGGAGGTTCAAGTCCTCCCTCGGGCATGGCTGTGTGTGATGTCCTTAGCGTAGGCCTAGGGACCGATGACCTCAGGAAATTGGTCCCATAGGAACTTACCACAACTTTTCATTTTTTCCTGTGACAGATTCAGCCACTATTTCGCCATCCATCTCGTTGCGCTTTAGAACTTTAGCACTGTATGTATTACACAGTATTATAAGTCTCCATTTGTGGTAGGACCATATAAATAGTAATCAGCATCGTATCTGATGAAAGGTCTCTTGTTACAAAGAAATCATCGCAGTGTTTAATGAACGACTAAGTCTTATATCATTTCTGGAAGGTTTGACTTGCTGCACAGCCCCAATTGAAAATATTTATTTAATTTCCTCCATTCTCAAAACAAGAAACCAACACAGTAACATCGAGATCACTGCCGTCACCACCACTGTCATTTCCGTGAATCCTCTTGAACAAAAGTGCGACGTTTAACAGACCAAAGATCAAAATATTTGTTGCTATAATTAGATAATCAAGCATCAAGTAGAGAATAGTGTTGTACCTGGATGATAGTTTACCTAAGAACACTTGACGTTTCCTGGTTGGCGTTTAATGCTAGTAACCAATTTTAAGATCACATGAAGATATGCTCCCTAAAGACAACCATAGGCAGTTTCCAGCAAAACCCGATGTTGATGTTGTGAGACATGAGGTTGTGTTTTTGCAGAATTTGTAAAATGTTTAGTTCTATATATTTCAGTACCCCATTAAATAGTAATTCCATTTGTAAAATATTAGTATTCCTTCAGTAACAGAAATTCACGGCCAATAAAATTTTATTGGTCATGAGCATCTGTAAATGAAGGAGTAGTAATGTCTTCGAAATGGGGTTACAACTGATACGTTGGGTGGACGGTTGAGCCATACTTAGTAGGTTGTGCACTGTCTTGTACCTAGAGAGGTAGGTCTTCCACCATGGAACACGTAATATCTACAACTGAACTGAGTTTCTTTAATGTCTTAACAATTTCACTTGTCTTTGTGGAACTTTGTGCTATTTTTTAAATAGCTTCTGTTTCAAAAGGCAACGGCCTTATCACAGTGGATACACCAGTTCTGTGAGATCACCGAAGTTAATCGTGGTCGGTAGTGGCCGGCACTTGGATAGGTGACCACTCGAACCGCCGTGCGCTGTTGCCATTTTTCGGGGTGCACTCAGCTTCGAGATGCCAATTGAGGAGCTACTAGACCAAATAATAGCGACTCCGGTCAAAGAAAACCACCATAACGACCGGGAGAGCCGTGTGCTGACCACAAACCTCTCCTATCCGCGTTCTCAGCCTAAGATGACACGGTGGTCGGATGGTCCCGATGGGCCACTTCTGGCCTGAAGACAGAGTGATTTTTTTTCTGTTTAAAATATATTTAACTTGTAACTAGTTTCTTATAACACTTACACGTAATTTAAATTCACTTACTGGTTATTAGGATGTTGAAGAGTAATACTGGAACAGACAGAGTTTTAAATTCATTATTGGAAGATTTTCTCTGTTGCACATCTTTTGAATTTCCTTAGATAATTTTTTCCTGGGTACTTGATCATGCACGTTAAAAGTGAATGCTATCATTTAAAATTAAATATGAAAGTATATTAACCTTATACTTAAAAGGTGGTTGGAGGCGGAAGCCTGAAAAGTGTTCCAAGGTACAAAATTCTTCCCTACATTCAAGTTTCTGAAGCGAGGCTAGTCAGATCATGGCTATGACAGTAAGCTATTAAACATCGTTCATGTGATTCATTCCTTTGACGTAACTAATAAAAAGCTCTGAGAACTCAATGGCACTTCAAGTTCCACTCTCAATCAATAAATGTTTCTAAAACCTCACAGCGAACATAGCCACAACAATCAGCAGTTACTTTCTTCGCTAGCTTCGGACTACCAAAAAACATTAACTCTCTAATAGAGAACATCATAGTCTCTATAACTAGTATCTTACCTGATAATTAATAACACGATTTAACACTAATATATCGACTCGTTAACGCACAAAGTGACTAACACAGTGAAACACGGAAGTGTAACGAGGGTGGTGGTGGTGGTTAGTGTTTAACGTCCCGTCGACAACGAGGTCATTAGAGACGGAGCGCAAGCTCGGGTTAGGGAAGGATTGGGAAGGAAATCGGCCGTGCGCTTTCAAAGGAACCATTCCGGCATTTGCCTGAAACGATTTAGGAAAATCACGGAAAACCTAAATCAGGATGGCCGGAGACGGGATTGAACCGTCGTCCTCCCGAATGCGAGTCCAGTGTGCTAACCACTGCGCCACCTCGCTCGGTGACATGTAACGAGGGTGAGGAGAAAAGTTCACGCCACCAACATTAACTACGTACATCACCTACTAGAGCCACGAATGCACACTTACACATGCGCAAGTAACCTAAATTAATATATTAACGGGTGCAGCTGTATCTAGCACATTAATTGCTGGCACGGTTCAATCTGTTTTCAGAAGTAAGATTCCCTTAACTTTAAGTTAAAAAAATATAGCTAGTCATCCTGTGACCTTAAAGAGAATCAACTATACAGCGTCGGATTCCGCATCGCCTACACAAGAAAAAATCCATTGTCTTTATATGGTGCGTATACAAACGAACACTTAGTCAAAAACCAGATATTTTGATGGATATGTGCAATTAGATGTCTAGAACTGCCGACTAATTTCTTTGAAGTACAGACCCTGTAATTCAACAGTTCTTCTCTACGGCTAGCTCAATGAGAAATCTAACAATTATTAAAACGACAGCAAGAAATAAAACAGTCAAATCCTATTGGAATATTAAGTTCAACAGGTAAACAACTATTAAAAGGAAGATTCAAATAGCACTTTGGCTATGTTTATTAAAGAATAAGTAGTTATGAAACTTTCTGATAGATTAAAACACTGTGTCGTATAAGGACTCGATCCCAAGACCTTTGCATTTCATGGGCACGAGTTCAACCGAACGAGCCACCGCAGCTCGACTCACGACCTGCCCACACAACTTTACTCCTGCATGTTACACATCTACTTTTCCAGAGCTGGGTTCGAGTTGCGTTCCGGCATATAGTCGTAATCCGCCAGGAAGTTCCATATCAGCATAAATTCCGCTGCAGAGTGAAAATTTCATTCTGAAAACATCCACCAAGCTGTATCTAAGCCATGCCTCCGCAATCTCCTTTCGTCCAAGAGTACCAGTCCTGTGAGGTTCGCAGGAGAAGTTTTGTGAACTTTGGAAGGTCGGAGATGAGCTACTGCCAGAGGAACAGCTGTGAGGGCGAGTCGTGAGTCGTGCTTGTATAGGTTAAACTGTACAGGATTTGCCTGCAAAAGACAAATGTCCTGAATTCGAGTTCCGGTCCATCAGACAGTTTTAATCTTCTGGAAGTTTTATATTATCGAAACCTCCGCTGCAGAGTGAAAATTTCGTTTTTGAAACAAGCAGTTATGTTTCCAGTACTTGTAGATTTACGCTTTGACCCAATTTGATGTGAAAAGGTCGGTGAATTTACGCTTTGACCCAGTTTCATATGGACGTGAACGCCTCATAAATTTATATGTTTTTCTAACATTCATACCACTAAATGAATATAGGTCAAAGGCGAACTATGCATATCGTTGTCTTGTATTTGCTAAATCACTGTTGGACTGGAAAATAAACGCAACTTTTAGTGTTCCGGCCAGACAACGATTCAGACAGTCTGACGGAATATGTGGGCTGCAACGTCCGATACATTGCGCCACATGCTTGACCACATCGACGGCACAGCGTGACTAGTGTCGATCCTGTGGTCAGTGCCGCTGCATATAGTCGCTGAAGCAGTCACAAACAGACACTTCGTCTGTACTTCTGTGACCACATGGCTGATTACAATATTGTTTCACTATCTACAAACGGACGACGTGGTATGTTACATGATTTTTTCTCGCAAACTAATCTAGCTTTTGGTTACGATTAGCGCGTTCTGATCATTTGGAATTGTCTGTGGACACAATTTTTGACTGGTATTGCCCGCTGACGGCGGACTGGCTCTTCTGAGTTCTTGGCGTCTTTGCATTTGTTTCTGTTGTATGTGAATGTAAGCTGTGGTGCAATAAACTCCTTTTAAGAATGCATTTCGTGTTACAGACAATAGTTGCGAAACTCGTGTACCATGCATGCTAAACTGCTGGAAATTCTCCTTGAGCCAGAAGATTGACATGAGAAGCAAATAGCAATGCTACAGAGTAAACGTGAAACAGCAATACCTGAAGCATATCCGGTCAGTGCAAAATCTTATCACCACCTCAATGTCGGCATTTCCACCTGTATTTTCGCCATTTAGTGTGTCAAAGGAAGATTAGGATGCATATTTGCATCGGCATGAACAACACTTTGCAGCATATCAGGTCTTGTACCGCAACATACCACGGTTTTTGTTCCTTTCGTATACGGAGCAGGTAAATTCCTTGTCTGTTACGTAAATTAGCCAGTTTCTCAGATTCAGTGTGAAATGTTGGTGTCATATTACTCGCAGAAATATCAGGATGAAGTCACTACATTAGGATTTTATCTATACCCAAATGGTGAGGCTAATGGTGCAGCTCATGGACCATAGCAGTGCAAGGTCTTAGTAAGAAGAACAAATATTAATGCACACTTCCTAACAGGAAAAATCCTGTGATCAGTCGTTAAACGTAGCGTCGTTGTTTAGTTAGCTGGCGATAGCCAAACAAGCTCTAAGGTTACATTACTTTTCATTATGCGAAATAGATGGACGGGAGGGAAAGTTACTCCATGGACTACTAGCCCGATACGGACCAGATGTTGTGGAGATTTGCGTCACATTAAAGGTATGAAATTAGAAATCGTATATTCGAAACAGTATCCGAATGTCTCCTTGAAATATTGATTTCGTTGCCTTAAAAACCAGTGCATAAGTTCATTTATACTACTGGCTGGAGGCTGGTATGAGTATATAGGTCTTCTTGTCACATACGAGACGTGATCAGTGAGTGACAAATAAGTGGAATCGGCAGGCCAGTCAACTATCCGCACATTTCTCACAGCATTTGTTGGAGATCTCTATTTCTCATAACTCTGTCTACGAACACCGTGGCGACTATCAGTAGATGGGGCTTCACTGTGTATGACCTAGACCTGGAAGGTAAGATCGGTACAGCTGATTCATGAAAACATAGGGGGTTGTTCTCCAGCCACATGTGGTCAAATGTTGTCTCAGGAAGTGTAAGTAGGTCTTATTTCGGATAGAAAGATTAACTTTTTTCTTATCTGTAACGTCTTTGTGGTACCATGTCCAATTTTATTTACCCTGACTCGTCATCAATTGGATATAACTGCACTGAAGATAGCTACACAGTAGCTGAAATCTATCTGCAATAAACAGATTAAAATTTATGACCTATGCTGCCGTTCCTCCTATTTCATTAATACGGTCATCATTCAGAGTTTTGACATGTACATGTTGGCCAATAGTGCAACATAGATTAATACAGTGATTGCATCAGTTATGGGCTATCAAACCATTTCTGATAAGTACTAACAATGAATTCGGGCACTGGAAAATTTACGAAAATGCCTGCTTATAATAGACATTAATTAGAAATCAAAATATACATGTTTCCTAAGGAACGGTTAACAGCAGGTTATTAAGAAGTCCCCTAGGTGCCTCAGTTCCATGAAAAAGTCACAATGAGCTAGATTCTTAAATTTCATCATAAGTACAAAAAGATACGAAGGAAGATGCTGACTGCTGCAAAAGGTCATTTAATGATAAAATAATATACATAGAATAGCAGGAAACCAGTCAGGGAAGTCATAAAAAAAGAGAGAGGGACAGACAAACAGATGCATAATAAAATGCTGGAAAGGGTTGGGGATGAAGTAATAAATGACGCACAGAACCTGTAAAACTGTGCCAAAGTATTTTTCAGAAATTGTAGAGAAGTTACAGAAAAAATCCAAAAAACAAATACAACACATGTAAATAACAATGCTCTAAGTGCAAAGATGTTGCTACCAATCACAGAGAATGAAGTCAGTAAAACTGTACAAAAGTTAAAAATCAAACGGTCGATAGGCTTGGGTTAAGTAACAATTTGTGTGGTGAAACAATGCATAGAGGGCATGCACCTTTCCTTAACAAACCTAATGAACGAATTCTTCACACCCGGTAATTTCCAGAGTATTTAAAACAGGCGGGAGTTGTATCTTTGCTACAGAAAGATAATTCAGGAGATATTGAAAATTACTGTCCCATTTCCCTACTCCCACCATTCTTAAAAATAACATAATCAATTAAGAGCTGCTTGAATTATCAGTGAATCACGGTTTGCTTTCCGAATTGGAATGTGCATAGTATCAGCCAAAGTAGAACTATAGGAAGTGTTACTTGATGCTCTTGACAAAGATGAGTGTGTCCCAGGTACATTTTTAATCTTTCTTGGACTTTGGGTACCAAGATTCTAAGATTTCACTAAATAATCTAGAATCATTATGAATAATATGGGTAACTAATTATTAGTTCCGATCGTACCTAGCAGATAAAGTACAACGTGCAATCATAATACATACTTCAAATAAGTCTAAAGTTTTTGTAAAACACTTACCAGAGCCCAAATACACTATGTGATCAAAAGTTAAAAGCCACCTGGCTGAAAATATCTTACAAGTTCGTGGCACCCTCCATCGGTAATGCTGGAATTCACTATGGTGTTGACCCACCCTTAGCGTTGACGACAGCGTCCACTCTCGCAGCCATACGTTCAATCAAGTGCTGAAAGGTTTCTTGGGGAATGGCAGCCCATTCTTCACGTAGTGCTGCACTGAGAACAGGTATCTATGTCGGCCGGTGAGGCCTGGCACGAAGTCGGCGTTCCAAAACATCCCAGAGGTGTTCCATAGGAATCAAGTCAGGACTCTGTGCAAGCCAGTCCTCCATAGGGATGTTATTGTCGTGTAACCACTCTGCCTCAGGCGATGCATTATTAAAAGGTGCTCGATCGTGTTGAAAGATGCAATCGCCATCCCCGTATTGCTCTTCAACAGTGAGAAGCAAGGTGCTTAAAACATCAATGCAGGACTGTGCTGTGATAGTGCCACGCAAAACAGAAAAGGATTCGAGAACTCACCCTGAGAAAAAAGGAATTTTAGTTTTGGCACTACACACACTGGCAGATGACGTTCACCGGGCATTTGCCATACCCACACTCTGCCATCGGATCGTCACATTCGGTAGAGTGATTCGTCACTCCACACAACGTTTTTCCACTGTTCAATCGTCTATTGTTTACGCTCCTTACACCAAGCGAAGCGTCGTTTGGCATTTACCAGCGTGATGCGTGGCTTATGAGCAGCAGCTCGACCATGAAATCCAACTTTTCTCACCTCCTGCCTAACTGTCATAGTACCTGCAGTCGATCCTAATGCAGTTTGGAATTCCTGTGTGGTGGTATGGATAGATGTATGTCTATTAGAGATTAGGACCCTCTTCAACTGTCGGCGGTGTCTGACTGTCAACAGACGAGGTCGGCCTGTACGCTTTTGTGCTGTACGTGTCCCTTTAAGTTACCACTTCACTATCACATCGGAAACAGTGGACCAAGGCGTGTTTAGGAGTGTGGAAATCTCGGGTACAGACGTTTGACACAAATGACACCCAATCACCTGAGCACGTTCCAAGTCTGTGAGTTCCGCGGAGCGCCCTATTCTCCTCTCTCACTATGTCTAATGGCTACTCAGGTCGCTGATATGGAGTAACTGGCAGTATGTGGCAGAACAATGCACCTGACATGAAAAAGTATGTTTTTGGGAATGTTCGGATACTTTTTATCCCATAGTGTACATCAATGTTGGAGTTCCTCACTGTAACATTGTAGGATCAAGAAAAAATTTTCTTTTCTGGTGACAGCAATATCGGTCACTGACAAAGCAAGAGAACTTCTTGCAGAGAAAGCTAATGAAATCCACAAGAAAGTTCACAACTGGTTAATAAAAAATACAGTGACATTGAATGAAAAGGAAACAAATGCCATTAGTTTCAGTATGACGAGGGAAAATGGCCCTGTTAAATTAAAAGTAGATGGCACTGCTATAGATTTTGTACTCAGTGAAAAATTTGTGCGAATAAATGTTGACTCTAAGTTAAAGTGGTATGAGCTCAAGAGGATACTTGCTAATAAAATACTGTGAGCATGCTATACCCATAGTGTTCGGTCATTAGTGTGTAACAGTCAGTGCCTGTCAAAAATTATTCACATGCAAACTAAGTTATTATGTATGATATTCTTATATGGGGAACAAGTGTACAAAATACGAACACAATGTTCAAACTTCAGAAAAGGGCCATAAGAATAATAATAATAAAATGCATTGTTCGAGCCCATTTTAAATTTCTGTTCAAAATCAATGGGTTTTTTAACTGCACCATGTCGACAAATTTACTGGTCAGTTGTTCACAATGCAACGTAGCAGATCATTCCGAATCTCTGGAGGAGAAAATCTTTTGTTAATTTTCATTTTTTTTCTGCTGTTATATCAGCGCAGTTATCGCTGTGACAACTGGAGGAACGTGCTGGCCCAGCATACGACCGAGTTCGTTATGCACGTTCCCTCCGAATCTAAATAATAGTATTATATTTTATTCGCTCTTTGTCATACTTCACATACAGACTTGTATTGATAATACTACTACGCTTTAACAGTTCAGTTCATTATCTTCGATAATTTCGAAGATATAAAATTTTATCTAAAAATTATAATAGTATTGTAAAACTGAGCTAGGGATTTTAAAGTGTTTATTTGTAATGTCAGCTGTAACTGTTGCCAAAATGGTCACTTCATATAATTTGTATTCTTAGAATTTTCTTTGCTGTCGTTACTATAGCTTGGTGACATCATAACAATCACCCTAAAAATTATTGTTTAATTATGTTTTGCTGTGTGAGTGCTGCCGAGAGAGTGAGAGAGTGTCTGGAGGACATACGTATGATGTGGAAATTTTTTCTTACTGAAAACCATGTAAAATGCTTGCAAGGGAAAATACATTTTTCAATTAGGTACCATGTGACGTAAGGGGCGTATGTTCAGAGTGGACGCTTTTGTATAAAAGCAGCCAGAAGAAATGTTAATTGCTAAGTCAGGTAACATTTCATTTCTGGGAATAATTCGTATTTTGTTCCATTTTAATAAAATTTGTTTTCGTATTTTCATACTTTCTTTTATAAATGGCTTTCTAAATTCTGTTTGGTGACTTAGGAATTACCGCGAGTATTTGAGAGATGTTCCGATTGGCTGTCTAAATCACAAGCCAATAGGACGGTAACCATTTCCCGCCTTTTGTCTACTGCTTTGTCTGTGCCCCTAGAAGTAACTCGGGAACCGTCTTACTGTGCAGATCAGTGAGGTACCAACCACAAATATTTTTGTTGAGATGGAGAACACCTTGCATTTTGTCGGTTCTTTTATCACATTCAGGAAGTGGCTACTGTTTAAACGTCTTTCTTTCAGTTTTGGAAATTTTAAGTGACTTAGTTTGGAAGTTACAATGATGAGATAAGGCATTATGGCCACTCGCTAATAGCTTGTTTCTAAGTCGTCACAACGACATATATCACTGATTCTATGTATCAGGGATCCGAGAGTTTCTTGGTAGGTTTCGAGAGGAAGGTGTCGTTAGATGTGTACGCACAGGTCATGTGACTCGGGTAAGCCAGCCGAAGTGGCCGCGCGGTTCTGGCGCTGCAGTCTGGAACCGCGAGACCGCTACGGTCGCCGGTTCGAATCCTGCCTCAGGCATGGATGTGTGTGATGTCCTTAGGTTAGTTAGGTTTAACTAGTTCTAAGTTCTAGGGGACTAATGACCTCAGCAGTTGAGTCCCACAGTGCTCAGAGCCATTTGAACCATTTTTTGACTCGGGTAAACAAAGGGCCGATGACATGCGTATGCGGTGACTGCACCTGATAGCGAGGCAGAGGGGTTCCATAGGATTTATTTCAGGCGAATTTTGTCACCCAGACGTCAATGTGAGTTCACTATAATGCTCCTCAAACCACTGTAGCACGGTTCTGGCTCCAAGTCACGAGGGAAGACATCGAGGATGTAGGAATGCAGGTGGTTCGCAGCTGTCATCATGTCTTGAATTACTACCACAGGTCCCATTCAAGTGCAGGAGAATGTCTCCCACAGCACAGTACTGCTCCTACCTGAATGCGACCACGGCACCATCGCCATAGTCTAACAAAAATACTGATGACGTCAGAAGTTAAGTCGCATAGTGCTCATTGTAGCAAAAATATAATTCATCCGAAGAGCCGACACGTTTACATTGATCTACTGTCGAATTCCGATGATCCCCCGCCGACTTCATCCGTAACTGGCGATGTTGTTAGTCCAACATGTGAACACATAGGGGTGGTCTGATGCGCAGCTCCACGTTCAAGAATGTACGATGAACGGTGTGCTCCGAAACAGTTGCGCATGCACCAACACTGTGCCCTCTCGACAGAGACACCACAGATTACCATTTATCCGACTTTACAGAGAAAACAAGCCTCTGAACCACGCTTTCTATGAAGAGTCGTGGACTTCAAACCATCTGGAGCCTAGTGGTAGTTCTACCATTTTCTGTAGCTGCTCGCGACAGTAGCACTTGAACATTCTACCAGCTTCGCCGTTTTCGAGATACTCGTTCACAAGCACTGCATAATAATAATCTGCCCCTTGTCAAAGTCGCTTATCTCGATGGATTTCTCAATTTTCAGCCCACGTATTCGCGAGGGCGTACCTCCGTCTGTGTCTGCTGCACTTACATACTTTTGTCAACGCGTCGCGTGCCCGCAAGGTCCACCAGGCGGCATCCAACGTCGCGGTGGGGGGTGGTCGTAATGTTTTGGTTGATCAGTGTATATACTTGCTAACTTTCTTGTACTTAAAACTCTTCACGATGTGTTTCGTGAACGTCTCGAAGCATCTGGGCGAGTACTTCTTTTTAAGAAGATGATAGGAATGATGATGGAAATAGGATCACATTTGAGGAAGTGGAAAAAATGGTCAATAGATTGCAGTGCAATAAAGCGGCTGGGGTGGATGAAATTAAGTCGGAACTCATCAAATACAGTGGAATGTCAGGTCTTAAATGGCTACACAGGATAATTGAAATGGCCTGGGAGTCGGGACAGGTTCCATCAGACTGGACAAAAGCAGTAATCACACCAATCTTTAAACATGGAAACAGAAAAGATTGTAACAACTATAGAGGTATCTCTTTAATCAGCGTTGTGGGTAAAATCTTCTCAGGTATTGTTGAAAGGAAAGTGCGAGTATTAGTTGAGGACCAATTGGATGAAAATCAGTGTGGGTTTAGGCCTCTTAGAGGTTGTCAGGACCAGATCTTTAGCTTACGGCAAATAATGGAGAAGTGTTATGAGTGGAACAGGGAATTGTATCTATGCTTTATAGATCTAGAAAAGGCATATGACCGGGTTCCTAGGAGGAAGTTATTGTCTGTTCTACAAGATTATGGAATAGGAGGCAAACTTTTGCAAGCAATTAAAGGTCTTTACATGGATAGTCAGGCAGCAGTTAGAGTTGACGGTAAATTGAGTTCATGGTTCAGAGTAGTTTCTAGGGTAAGACAAGGCTGCAACCTGTCTCCACTGTTGTTCATATTATTTATGGATCACATGTTGAAAACAATAGACTGGCTGGGTGAGATTAAGATATGTGAACACAAAATAAGCAGTCTTGCATATGCGGATGACTTAGTTGTGATGGCAGATTCGATTGAAAGTTTGCAAAGTAATATTTCAGAGCTAGATCAGAAATGTAAGGACTATGGTATGAAGATTAGCATCTCCAAAACAAAAGTAATGTCAGTGGGAAAGAAATATAAACGGATTGAGTGCCAAATAGGAGGAACAAAGTTAGAACAGGTGGACAGTTTTAAGTACTTAGGATGCATATTCTCACAGGATGGCAACATAGTGAAAGAACTGGAAGCGAGGTGTAGCAAAGCTAATGCAGTGAGTGCTCAGCTACGATCTACTCTCTTCTGCAAGAAGGAAGTCAGTACCAAGACTAAGTTATCTGTGCACCGTTCAATCTTTCGACCAACTTTGTTGTATGGGAGCGAAAGCTGGGTGGATTCAGGTTACCTTATCAACAAGGTTGAGGTTACGGATATGAAAGTAGCTAGGATGATTGCAGGTACTAGTAGATGGGAACAATGGCAGGAGGGTGTCCACAATGAGGAAATCAAAGAATAACTGGGAATGAACTGTATAGATGTAGCAGTCAGGGCGAACAGGCTTAGATGGTGGGGTCATGTTACACGCATGGGAGAAGCAAGGTTACCCAAGAGACTCATGGATTCAGCAGTAGAGGGTAGGAGGAGTCGGGGCAGACCGAGGAGAAGGTACCTGGATTCGGTTAAGAATGATTTTGAAGTAATAGGTTTAACATCAGAAGAGGCACCAATGTTAGCACTGAATAGGGGATCATGGAGGAACTGTATAAGGGGGGCTATGCTCCAGACTGAACGCTGAAAGGCATAATCAGTCTTAAATGATGATGATGATGATGATGATGACTGAACGATCAGATGTTGTAACTCGCGAATAGCTGTGGGTCAGTTGAAAAGGTGCCAAACGGATTTGTGAACATCTAGCTGCTTTCTGTGGAACTTTGTAGTAAAGTCAGTAGCTGACATGCACCAAAGATAGTTCTGACAGTAAATTCAGACTTGATAGCCATTAATGACTTATTTGGAGACAGTAAAGCCTAATAAATAGAACTTTAAACCATGTTACGCAATTTACTTAGAATACCAAAAGGCCGATATTTTCACGAACATAAAGATCCCGCATCCTAGCTTCAGTTATGCTGCCTTTTTTGATAGGTATTTAGAGGAATTTTCTTCAAAGTTTCTTTCCTCGGTTGAACTAATATCTACCAAAGCAGAGTGAAGAGGTAGGACATCAAGAACACTATCGAAATAGGTTGACTGAATAGTTAGAAATGACGAAAAATGAACCTGCTCTGATGCGTATGGTTCATTTAGCGTCTAGGAAATATAAAGATCAAGTGGCTGTAAGCTTCAAAAGCAGTAGTGTAAAACATGAGAAAGAAAGTCCCACACGTAAGTGGACAGACTTTCGAACTGTAACGGTAGGAGAAAAACTTAAACTCGGTGCACGTACGTTGTACAGAGAACAAACAGTATTAACAGCGAGTCGAGACAACTGGCTTGAGGGAATCAGCGAACTACGACGGAAACACCTTGCATCTCTGGGACCGTAGCGTATTGTGATCAGTGCAGTTCGTGGTCCTGGACAATGAGAGATACACACATGCTGTGCCTGTACTGGCAAAGTGGGGAGGACGTATTTGCACTATCATCTCGCATTCTGACGACGAGGAGAGAGAGCTAGGTAGTGCTTTACTTCGTTTGGTGTGTGTGTGTGTGTGTGTGTGTGTGTGTTCAGAAACTTGTGAAAATGGAGAAAAGAATGTTTCTATAATAAGCCAAGAGAGGGAGGGTGTGGGTGTGGATGAGACAATATTTCCAAATGATAATAGTTTCGAAGTTTCATAAATCAAAGATAGTGGCTACCCAAATTCATTTTCTGCTGATAATGGGTTAATTAATGAAGGAAATAGTTTTTTAGTTGATTTTAAGTTTACCCAAAGATGAGGATGACGATGAGGATGGTGGTGGGGAGAGAGGGGGAGTGGAGCTGGCATTGGGAACATGTATGCCGGACAATGACAAAGCGGAACTCGCGGTGCACAGGCGCAGCAGATTCCATCAAACCACAAATCATGCACAAATCTTCACAAGTAGCTATCAAAGCCCTGAGGTACAACCACACACAAACTGCTATATACGACAAACAGCGTAGAACGCAATCGCTATACAGCGACCCCAGTGAGGCAGAAAAGAACCGCAGCTCAAGCTACAGACAGGTGCCATTTATACTCTCTTATGTTGGGCTGAGCTTAGATACGAAGGTCTTACACTATGTTATAATGCAACATACAAAAATATATTCACATGTATGACAGAGTAATTGTCGCATAAATAGGTGTACGTGACCAACAACAACACAGACGTGTGGTACATATTATTTATGTTGATTGCACCACCCCCTTGTGATTTATAAAGTGTGGTATGTGTTATTATTATATTACTATTATCCCACATTTTACTCAGTGTAAAGTTCTGTTAGGGCTCCTTATCTTAAATGATTGATCTTCTATGTTTTAATTTTTTCCTCATTAATGACGACATGTCTATGTTGTTACGTTTAGCAGCATTCCTACAGTTAACTATTGCAAATGTTGTTACCTTTAGTTGTATTCCTACAGATAGATATTGAAAAGATATTTTGCATTCCAATCTGACACTTTGCTGAGGACTATACTCTTAAAAATATTTTTTCTACCTTATAGGGTTACCTAAAAGGTAGTCCTATTGCCGCCTACGTGACGTCAATAATACGTACTCCACGTTTTTGATGTTGTAGGATACGCATAGAAAAGACGTAGGGTGACACCTACGTATGCACAACCCTCCATAGCCGAGTATTACTTGCACCTATCTATAGAAACGGTTATAAGCTCAAAATATGTCCCACGAAAGGACAATTTTATACTAACCTTAGGTTGTCATATGTATCCCCATAAGTGACCTGCGGCTTTAAGTGCCTCGGTTTGTGTTATTTTATCATTGTATTTTGTAATCACATTAAGCTGCTTTGTGTCCTTTTCTCTATGATGTTACATGGTTTTACCTATGCATGTTGTGCTTAATTCGTGACAACCTACCTGGGTGCTTCTCATTTCACATGAATGCAGTCTTTACTAGTATTTCAATATGGTAAATAATTAACATAAATTTTCAGTATAAGGTATGATTGTAGCACTGTTATTTCATTATTATACATTTCCGAGTGTCAAGTGTCATGTTTAAAAAAATTAGTTTGCATACAGGTAGACACGCTGTATCAGCGTGTTAGAGTACGCACCACCCCGTTGTATCCATAATATTATTGTATCCATTATGATCTTACGATTACCCCATACTTCTCCATTTTTAAAGGCCTACTGCGACTTTTTATCTTATATGATCATACTCTTGTCTTTTTTAATGTCAGAGACTTTTCCTCAAAAATGATGGTAGACCTGTAGTTGCACTCCTAGAGTTACCCACTGCAGAAATAATCTGCAAGTTGTCAGTTTACTGAGACCTTTATTCTCAGTAATATTAGTGATCCTGTGTACTCCAACCTAAAATGAGGCAGCAGTCAAAATAAATAGTATGTAACACACGTTTCCGTTGTGGTTGGTCACATACTCCAATTTTTTAGACAATTACGCTGTTATGCATATCTAATTACTCTGCCACACATATCTATATATTTTTCTGTCTTGTAGAACAACACCTATATACGTGCAGCGCAACATAATAAAGAATGACTTGCACCTATCTATAGCAAGTTCTTGAGGTAAAACTGTGTCCAACTAAATGACAGATATGTGAAACTGTATGTCTTAGCTCGTGTTACGACACGTATTCAGTGTATATGCACTTCAACGTAAAATAAACACGTTTCATAGCAATAAAAAATTTAAGGTATGTAAATGTACAGTTTCACTTTTGGTTTTTGTAAAGCCAAACTAAAACTTTTGTCTCAAATATTACATATTAGCTCGTGTTATGAGACACATTCTATGTATATGCATTTCGTTACAGACCTGAAGATAATAGCAAAGTCTGTTGGAACAGACTGACTTAAATAAAGAAATATTTAATGTTGTCTAGGTTGTTGAATCATTTTTAGTAAGTAAAACAGTACTCACAGAATGAGAAAGTTCAGTGATCTTCCAAATAGTGTGTGTTTTTCACGAACGTTCCTCTTAAGGGAGTCACAGAATAATACGGCACCCGTTAACGGTCGTGTGAAATGACAAATTGTCAAGTAAAACAGAAATGTAACTATACTATTATAACAGAGGTAACGATGCTTAAAAACTAAGTTTTTGAAAATAGTGAACAGTTTGGGAAAGAATTAAGTACTGACTTAAATAAATACAGGTAAATAACGTAGAGAAACAATTTACTGATAAACAGACGGTCTTGCTAAATTAAATGAAAGCAGAAAGGCAGAAGTGTGAATTGTTTAATGTATAAGGGAATGCAAAAGTGAAAAAGTTTGAATCTACCTTAACACAATGTATTACAGCTGTGATTGGTAACATGCATGACCATCCCTGTAGGCTAAAAGGAGCAGAACAGAATGTAACTAGCAATAGTGCTCAGGTCATAAGACGAATAACTGGTGTTGCAAAATCATCTGAAACTGCATCTGTTACCCACAGATGGTTTTTGAGATGCGTCCCGAATAAAAGTGATCACCCCAAGGCATTCTGGAGTGACTTTGGAAGGCGTTGTGTCCCATCCCGCTCACCACCGTTCTTCGTCACCCGTCGTACCGCAATGACGATTGCCGTGTAGCCGTGAAGTTAGACAATACTGGCCTGCCGTGACTCTGGTGGGACGGGATGGCCTCCAGGTACTCCCATCTGCAACAGAGACAGACTGCGGTGTTGAAGTCTGCGACTGGTGATTATGGCGAGGTATCCATCTCTCCCAGTAGAGGCTGTTGTCCATAGCGTGTAGGATATCTGCAACAGACTTGTGTCAGGCGTCACTTCCTAGAAATCAGGGAATCGAGTGCGAACGTCACGTACGCCATCCTTTCGTCTGACCGACTGCCTCACAAACTAAACTACTCCGGTACTTAGGGGGCGAAGTAGCGGCTAATGTTTACACGATGTTATTCTTCATGTCCACATAGGGTTTGCTATTATGAAGGTATCAGCGGTTTTACTTCTGCCATACTTGCTTAATGAGCTTGTTATAGTATAGGACTCGTTCGTAATAGCTTTTGGTACTGTTTGTTGCATTCGTCTCAGCTTGCATTGTGTCACATAACGAAGATAACGTGACCCTGTTGCCAGCTCCGACCCACTATATTATGTTGAAGTCTGCTGGCTAGCTTGCCAGAAACGCTGCTGATATGTTGTGCCCCGACCCAGCCTCTGTGGCGAATTATTTTCATTGTGGCCGCCTCGTGTCGATAATGCCATAACATAGCGATATAGCTTTGCTATGGGACTTTGAAAATTTTACCCGTTTTACTGCCATATACAAGGTTGGCATCCAACATACTCCTCTTCTGTAAATAAAATTCGTCCAAAATTTGTAGGCAAACAACCTGTAATATAATAATCTTTGTCCACATACTAAATTATTTATCAACTCAAGCTTTGTTATATTTTCTTTTCTCCTTTGAAGTAGAACTTATTTAAGAGAGGTCTCCTGTGGGCTTTAACACTGCTTATGTTATTTTACTGCTTGAGGAAAGATAAACTTCACAAAAGACTGCTAGTACTGCGATTGTACTAGTGGTTGCAACACTGAAGATAATTGTGTTCTGCTTTTGCCAACGGTAATATTCCTGAACATGTCATAACATTTGATTGGCAGGTATTAGCCACTTTTCTGCGCCAATCAATTTACCTATGTTCTGTAGTACCGCAGCATCTAGTGGGTACTTTTAGGAGGAAATATTAGGAATAGGTAAAATGTTGAACGTATTTTCTGGCCAATACAATGTCGGTTGTACACTAGTAATTCCTGTCGTACCCATGATGGTTTCTAGTAGATGAAAGTCTGCTCCTGCCATCTGCTGCTGTGTGATTGGTGCAGCATGTAAGACTCCTTGTGGATTGGACAAATCCCTATACCGTATTAACATTGATTCCATTAATGATCTGTCTTCACTCTGAAGGTATTTAACTTTCTCTCGCAAAGCAGCTATGTCGTCGATTCCCTCTGTTCTACCTTGTCCTCTACAGTACTCAATATCCTCCTCTTCGAGAACCTCTAACGTGGCTATCACTATTCATTTTGGGAAGACACACATCATCTAGCTCAAAATTATTCAGGCTTATTGGTACCATAACTTACTATTATTATAGTTTTTGCGCGTTACACACCAACGTACAAAACGATGTTTCTCATCCAGCATGTCATTACTTCTTAGTGGTTGTACCAAACACACTACAATCTGTGGAATGTTACTGTTTGCTGGTACCCAGATTGGTTTTTCTGCATCTACTAGTACTCTGTCACGCAAAACAACTTTTAAAGCACTTATACACATTTGGTTCGGTGCCACCTTTGCAATGGGTGTACCTTGTGACGTAGAAACTCTTACAACTGTCGCACCCAAAGGAAATAATTTACGATCGAGTTCCCTATTTTAAACCCGAACCATGTTGTCTCAATTGAATGAACTGCGCTGCCACCTGGTGTGCGGAACCTATAGTTTGGCTCTTGTAGTTTTCCCTTAACCACGAGGCCCAGACCGACGACCATTAAGTGTGCCCCTGTATCTGCATAAATTTCATAATGTTTCTCTTTCAGATAAGTCATCAACGAACAATCTGTCTCTGCGAGCACATTTAATGCACTTCTATGTAATGGGAACGCTTCTCGACGGAAGGAAGATTCAGGTTGTCGTTCAACGATTTCTTTTTCCCATTATAGTTACTCTGCGTCTTTGACCTACACTCCTGTGCCTTATGACCAGTTCGATGACAGCTAAAACTTTGCAGTTGGCGACACTGAGCTTTAAAATCACCCTTCATCCCGCAGCGACCATATTCTTTGCTTGACACTAAGATCCCGAGACTGTGTAAGACTATCTATCTCTTGCAGACAATTGGCTACCTGCAGCGCTGCTGCTACGTCTTGAGGGTTTTCCATTCTGACTCTGAGAGAAAAGTCTGGAGAAATCCCCTTTAGGAACACATCCAGCGCCCTGTCCTCAGCGTCTCTCAATAAAACTGCAAAAGCGTCCAATTTGTTAGCCAAACATTACGTACATCTTACCCTCACGCTAAAAGCGCAGTTTGGCCATCTGCAATGATCTTTGTTCAGACCAGTTTCACAAGCAGGTTGCGGATAACTTGCCCTAAACAAAAAGAGTGACATCCTCTGATGTACTGCCAGAAAAAAGGGAAGTAAGACTAGCGGCTACAGACTCAACGGATGGGAAGGCACTGCCAGTATTGATTTAACTTCACGAGGACCCGATTGCGAAAGATCTCCCATTTGACTACTAAATTGTTGCGCCATTTTCTCGTTCTGTTCGTTTAATAATTTAACCTGTTCCGTCAGAGCTGAAAACGTGTCTGCTCTAGCAGCTGTTCGTGTTTGTGCCATATTTATGCAGTGTCCTTTTGTATCACTGTAAGCCTTATACATCACACGTAATATACCGTATAAAGAATATCAAAATGTATCTATTACTTCATCTTCTCGACACCCAGTCTTTTTCATGACTATTGTATGTACTGTATTGTATGTTAACCGGGTACCTAGAAACGACGGAGAGGCTCCGTTCTCGCAGCAGCCGCAGTGGTCCACAATCTCACGACGACTACCGCAGTCCACTTCACCCCTCCGCCACCCCACACCGAACCCAGAGTTATTGTGCGGTTCGGCTCCCGGTGGATCCCCCAGGGAACGTCTCACACCAGCTGAGTGTAGAGTGGTAGAGTAATGGTGGTGTACGCGTACGTGGAGAACTCGTTTGCGCAGCAATCGCCGACATAGTGTAACTGAGGCGGAATAAGGGGAAACAGCCCGCATTCGCAGAGGCAGATGAAAAACCGCCTAAAAACCATCAACAGACTGGCCGGTTCACCGGACCTCGACATAAATTCGTGCCGGGGACCAGGCGCTCCTTCCCGCCCCATAAGCCGTGCGTTAGACCGCACGGCCAACCGGGTGGGCTTCATGACCATACTGCAAGTGGAATATATTACAGGGATACCTATCACAAGGCGCTCCCTGGCTAGACAAATTACAAATCTTACAATCTACTGGTACTAAATAGACTTGACTACAATTCCTCTTAAATTCAGATACAAGGCTTTGCAAAAAGTGGCTCTGAACTCACTGTGTCTTATTCTCGATACGATCACCACCAAAACGTACTTGTATGAGGAACAAAGCATTCCAGTAACTCACCTCACAATTCTTGTAACTACTGCTTTGGCTCCGTACGAAACGCTTCGTACAGCCTTGTGATGTAGATGCTCTCTCCCATTTCGCTCCTTACCACTTTTGCTCAGAAGTATTGTAGTGACCTGTGGTAGCCGGTAGGCGTAGTGCAAGAATATTCAGAATTAGTTGTTTATTTTCATTAAATTACAGGTTGCGTCTTGATTCGTGATTGGCATCTTCTGTCAACTCCCGCTGAGCAACCGTGTCGTAAGCGGCCTTCAGTCCGCTGAAGGCAGCTGAAATCGCACAATTCGTTCCAGCCGGCTGATGCACTGGCGGTTCGTCACTTGAGGTGGCACCGACATCAGCTGTACCGCGACGCCGCGGCAGTGAGTAGCGGCGGCTCGTGTATTGAACTTTCACAAGTCGACTTGGGAGGTGCTCTGTCCTCTCCCGCTCACCACCCTTCTTCGTCATGCATCGTGCCGCGATGACGGTTGCCGTGTAGCAGTGAAGTTCGACGATATTGACCTGAAGTCCGCGTAGGTCCTATTCAGTCCGCCGGAATGTCAGAAACGCTGGTTTACTGTTTCTGGTGGAACTCCAGGTCCTCTCAGCTGAGGCAGAAATTTGCAAATGAGCAGTTCATTATAGGGATAGGAAATGAGTTGCCCTCGTTTTGGGTTACTCAGGAATGACTCTCCTTGAGAGTTTATTATTGTAGGATGTAAGATAAGATAGGGTGTTTTAGTTTTATTTACGATTTTTACACGTTGAGAAGATTCATAGGTACCCTGCCGGTCCTTTGAACCTCAAGGCAGGAAATACATTATTTATGGGATAGAAAGTAGAATACATCGTTGGGGTAACATGAATTCGAGGTGTCCAATCTGCTGTCTTCGTTCTTCGAGGAGATATTTGTATATGACGCTGGGGCCAACGCACAGTGGCCCTAGGTATTTAAGCCCCCCATCGTAACAGCTTCGCTTGACACGTCTATCTTCGTGAAAACCTTGGCAGCATAGTTTTCAGTCTTGTCTTTGCGGATGTTTCGTCAAGAACTTAGTGGAGATTCTGTATCCTAATCCTACGCGTTGTTCCCAGCGATCATCGCAGACAATGGTGTTGGAGTATCGGGAGAGATCTAATAAGAGTGGTGCACTTGTTGTCTCGTGTCGTACACCCATACATAAGTTTTGGTTGTACCGTAGAGTGTTCCTTGCTGATAAAGAAAGGAAGTGGGCGTTCATCATCGTATTTGTAGCTTTTTTCCATTCATTTGTATTCAAGGTGAGGGGAAACGATTTATCTAATACAATTCCTAGGTACTTTGTGGAGAGCGACCAAGGAATGTGTTGGCCAGGTACTTGGAGTCGGTGTCTCAGTGTTTTCAGCCACTTTCTCACGAATAACGCTGCCTCCGATTTTCTTGGATTGACTGTGATTTTGTTCGCGCACGCTGACAATTCCTTGTTGTCAATTTGGCGCTGTGCCCTGGTTATCAACTGGTCCTCAAGTAAGAAACGAAGTGTCGTCGGCGTAAAGATTCATTGGGAAATGGTTGACGTATAAGTTGAAAAGTAGTAGCGCAGTAACCGAACCTTGTGGAATACCTTCAGCAGGAGTTTTCAGTGCCGAACGTTTTCCATCCACTGATGCGAAGAATGCCCGTTGCTGCAGAAAAGTATCCACCAGTTTCACACAACAATTCGGAAGAGGGGATTGTTGACAGAGATTAGTTACCAAATCGCCCCGCCACACGTTGTGATAAGCTTCTTCAGTATCAAAGAAGACACCCACTGTGGACAGCCAGACGTTGAAATGGTGTTGGACGTGTTCTGTTAGACGTATGAATGGCAGTTCAGCTGACGTTTTTGTCTCAAAGCGACCTGATAGCCCCATGTTCACTGACGCACTGCTTGAGACGTTCCAGGAGCACTCGCTCCAAAACTTACCCGGTGTCAGAAGCAACCTGATTGGACGATTCTTTAACAGTTTCGCTAGGTTTCTGCCAGATTTTAGTATTGGCAGTACTTTCACCATTTCCCAGGCCGTAGGGAAGTATGCTTGTAGGAAACAGCTGTTTATAATACGCGTCAACAGTACGACAGCTTCCAGTGAAGTGTACTTAAGTTCGGCATTACTGATGCAGTCTCTGCCTGCTCCTAATTGTTGGTTTTTCATAACGGCCTTGCGACCTCCCGAAGCGTTGTAAGCGGCGGCCGATGCTGGATTGGTGTTAATCGAAATTTTGCAACGAAGTCATAAATCCTTCTGTCGCTTGCGTCCATTTCCTTGTTTTAAATTTGGCCGTCACAGGCTGGAACCTTCTTTTGTTGACCATAAGCATTGACGGAAAGGTCAGGTTGGGGATTTTCTCCACCTGGGTACTAGGCCGTTTTGTGTTGTTCTCATAATTTCATCATCATTCGGGAAAATGGAGAGACAGGACCGTGAAACGATTGGGAATTTGTACAAGCGCTGATAACTGAGCTGTTAGGAGCCCCACAAACTAGATATCATCGTCATCGAAAATGAGTCCATCAGGGCCCCTAATTGCCCGTTTCTTTGGATTCTGCTAACGGCCACTTTTCACGAATTGCCGTTTGCCGACGTATTTTTAGCACAAATTGGGACAGTCTGGTCTCAAGTCTGTTGTCGCCATTCCATGACGCGTTGCCGTAGGTCTCCAGACAGTCTCCTCACGTTCCGTCTATAGGATGTGTTTCGAAACAACTGTCATCTCTTGTGGGATCGTTTTCTCATTGTGTTCAAGTCCTGCAAGGGCTGGGGGAATGGAATGAATTGCGATTCTGGAAGGACTGTAAGAACAGCATCTCTTTTTGTAGCACGTTGTATTTTCGTTGTCAACATCTCAATAGCGACATCCTCGTCAGCTGTTGTTTGAATGAGCATAGTCGGTTGGACGTTATTTTCAAGATACGTTCGAAACTAGACCCAGTGTATCAGTGTCTGACGGACCTGTGGGCCTAGCTGAATCCTCGTTCGACCAATCACACAGCTTCAAATGGTTCAAATGGTTCTGAGGACTATGGGACTTAACTTCTAAGGTCATCAGTCCCCTAGAACTTAGAACGACTTAAACCTAACTAACCTGAGGACAACACACACATCCAAGCCCGAGGCAGGATTCAAACCTGCGACCGTAGCGGTAGCGCGGTCCCAGACTGTAGCGCCTAGAACCGCTCGGCCACCCCCGCTGGGAATCCCACAGCTGGATGGTGGTTTGACGAGAGATCATCGGTAGTCCTTAGGTGGATGTTCGAATTGATGCCCTTCGTCAGTGAGATGTCTAGGGCATCATCCATCTGACGCCGGAAAGAACTGGCTCGAGTGGGTTCTCGTGGGCCATGTATTACACAATTGAGGTCGCCCTGCATGTCGAAAAGAGCGTGGCCTTTCCGATTTGTTTTCCATGATTGCCATGAGTCAGGAATCGCGTTCAAGTCCTCACCAGGTACGACTTTCGGATACCGGTCGAATGTTTATATCAAGTTGTCCTTAATCAGATGCCACTCACGTTACATTTCCCGCTGTGGTGTTGACCGTCACTGCTTCACCTCCAATGATTGGAATACTGGTAAGGTTTCCAAGTAGTGTCTGATGGAGTTTCAAATGCAAATGGCCGTTACCCCACCAAGTCCACCAATTCTAACCGTTCGGCAAATTTGCATGTTACGGAGACGGAAGCTGATCGTGTCTTTCATGAGCGTTTCTGTGAGAAGAGCCACATAGAAGTGATGACGTGAAATACATTCGTTGGTTTCCGTCTTTTTGGGTCGAACGCCAATAGCGTTCCATATAAGGAATTTTAGATGTTGCTTGCGCTACCGACGATCCAGTTAATGCGCGACGAAAGCCTTTATAATTCCTTCTACCAAGACGAAGAAGAAGGTGATCTTTTCCTGCAAAGAGGTAGGAAGCGCTGATCCCTTCTAAAAGACTGCATTATGTTTTGAGACGTTAGAGCGCTGGCGTATTTGATAGGAGTAGTTACGATGTTTGGCCGCTTGTGAAACACATACAAATTGGTCGTATTAGCACGCCTCCGACCCGTAGTTGATGTACTGGGGGTGGCAGTGTCGGTTGAGCCGATGCAGTAGGTAGTTCCGGTGTTTGTGCAAGTGTCACTGCTGGTTGTGATGCGAAGTCTAGCTGCGATTGCGTCTTCTTTGGTGCCTTAGTTTTCTTGGCTTTTGTTTAGCTAAGCAATTCCTGGTACTTGCAACAGCCGAGCCGCGAAGCAGGATGTTCGCCATCACAGTTGGCACACTTGGGCTTCAATGCAAGTGGCATCGTACTTTCTTTCGAGAAATGGGTTCCAGCACAACATTCACATCTTGCCGGTAGGGTACAATAATTTCCCATGTGCTCGAAACAGTGGCATCTCTTACACTGTCCCTGTTTCTGTAGGTTTCGATGCGGACAAGTGCTGCAGGAGGTACTTCACCTCATATATACACTCCTGGAAATTGAAATAAGAACACCGTGAATTCATCGTCCCAGGAAGGGGAAACTTTATTGACACATTCCTGGGGTCAGATACATCACATGATCACACTGACAGAACCACAGGCACATAGACACAGGCAACAGAGCATGCTCAATGTCGGCACTAGTACAGTGTATATCCACCTTTCGCAGCAATGCAGGCTGCTATTCTCCCATGGAGACGATCGTAGAGATGCTGGATGTAGTCCTGTGGAACGGCTTGCCATGCCATTTCCACCTGGCGCCTCAGTTGGACCAGCGTTCGTGCTGGACGTGCAGACCGCGTGAGACGACGCTTCATCCAGTCCCAAACATGCTCAATGGGGGACAGATCCGGAGATCTTGCTGGCCAGGGTAGTTGACTTACACCTTCTAGAGCACGTTGGGTGGCACGGGATACATGCGGACGTGCATTGTCCTGTTGGAACAGCAAGTTCCCTTGCCGGTCTAGGAATGGTAGAACGATGGGTTCGATGACGGTTTGGATGTACCGTGCACTATTCAGTGTCCCCTCGACGATCACCAGCGGTGTACGGCCAGTGTAGGAGATCGCTCCCCACACCATGATGCCGGGTGTTGGCCCTGTGTGCCTCGGTCGTATGCAGTCCTGATTGTGGCGCTCACCTGCACGGCGCCAAACACGCATACGACCATCATTGGCACCAAGGCAGAAGCGACTCTCATCGCTGAAGACGACACGTCTCCATTCGTCCCTCCATTCACGCCTGTCGCGACACCACTGGAGGCGGGCTGCACGATGTTGGGGCGTGAGCGGAAGACGGCCTAAAGGTGTGCGGGACCGTAGCCCAGCTTCATGGAGACGGTTGCGAATGGTCCTCGCCGATACCCCAGGAGCAACAGTGTCCCTAATTTGCTGGGAAGTGGCGGTGCGGTCCCCTACGGCACTGCGTAGGATCCTACGGTCTTGGCGTGCATCCGTGCGTCGCTGCGGTCAGGTCCCAGGTCGACGGGCACGTGCACCTTCCGCCGACCACTGGCGACAACATCGATGTACTGTGGAGACCTCACGCCCCACGTGTTGAGCAATTCGGTGGTACGTCCACCCGGCCTCCCGCATGCCCAATATACGCCCTCGCTCAAAGTCCGTCAACTGCACATACGGTTCACGTCCACGCTGTCGCGGCATGCTACCAGTGTTAAAGACTGCGATGGAGCTCCGTATGCCACGGCAAACTGGCTGACACTGACGGCGGCGGTGCACAAATGCTGCGCAGCTAGCGCCATTCGACGGCCAACACCGCGGTTCCTGGTGTGTCCGCTGTGCCGTGCGTGTGAGCATTGCTTGTACAGCCCTCTCGCAGTGTCCGGAGCAAGTATGGTGGGTCTGACACACAGGTGTCAATGTGTTCTTTTTTCCATTTCCAGGAGTGTATTATCATCGTCCTTGGATTTTGGTAAAATGATAACGAAAACTGGAGATGGAATTAGGTTATTAGTCTTGTCGTCCCTTTCTTGTACTGATGCATCCGCACTGTAGGAAATCCTTTTCTACGAAGTGCCCGTGGTGACTGCCCCTCAGTCACCTGTGCTGGTAGTCGTAACGACTTCCAGTTCCTTGTCCTCCAGTGGCTGAAGAGTAAAATGCGGTAAATAATAGTGTTTAAAGAACTGGATCGCTCACGCATTGTTTTCATAAGTTTCAGGGTATTACGTAACTTCGTCGTCCTGAAAAATTACGACGAGAGAGCATTTCAAATAGTGGTTCCACATTTCTTTGAGTTTGACGTAGTTCTGTTCTGTGATTGACGGAATTTTGAACGACGTCAGCTGATTGGTTCGTGGCGGGAGGATTTTCTCCCATCGATACTTCCTCCAGCTCGGCGTCCTGTGGCGTGATAAACTGGAAACGATTAGTCGTTTCCACCTCCGCCTTTTGTTTACGTGGATTTTGTTCTAAGACCGAGCGCCGCCGGTGTTGTCGCTTGTAGTAGGCTGCTACATATTCCGCTTCTTGGGAATTTTCTCCGAGCGAGGTGGCGCAGTGGTTAGCAACCGGACTCACATTCGGGGAAGACTCCGGCCATCCAGAAATCGCTCCAAGCAAATGCCGGGAAGGGCACTACCAATTTTCTTCCCCATCCCTGAGGCAACCAGAGCTTGTGCTTCGTCTCTAACGACCTCGATGTCGACGGGATGTTAAACACCATCTTCTTTGCTTCCTTCGTGAGTTGTCAACATTAGGATCTTCTTCCGTTTCGTCTTCGTTGGGAGAAGAACAAAACGTTTCTTCTTTGGAGTCTTCAGCTATGATATGGTCCTCTGGTTGTGGCCCTCCAGTAGGCCGTGGCTAGGAGTGTGTTTGTATTTCGACGGTGTCGTCGTCGGCGTTATGTTGAGCGCTTCGGTTGTTGAGTTACTGAGGTGTTGTTACAGTACTGGCGCCGAAGGCGACCATAATTTGTGACTTGTTTCCAGCTCGTATACTGGGTCCGTGGTCTTACTCGTAGAGCCGTCTGCCGTTGCCTGAGTTGTAATACTTGGAGCAACCGAACGGGCCGACGGCGGGCCAATTGCCCAGAACGCGCACGCAATCGACTGAGTTGCCTTTATAGTGGCAAAACAAAATAAATTCTGCACCCAGAGATGACATTAATGAATTTATTCCTTCACTAGAGAGAGTAGGGTATTAAATGAATGAGTAAGAGTGTACAAATTTGGAATATAGGCCTTCTGTTAGAAAATATGTGAACTGGATAGAAGCGCATAGAAATGGAACAGGGATACTAAGATAAAAGAATTATAGAAGAAGGTACAGAGGACGAGGGGATTCTCCTGGAGGTACCTGTTATGATAAGGAGAGAAATTACAATTACCCACATCAACAATCAGCTGGAAGGTCAGAGCACCGTTCTAGCCAGTTGATAAATCTTTATGCCGGTGTTAGTGAGAGAGTCGGCGATTAGTAAAACTTATAGCAATCTGTAAGTGCGCTATGACATCTTCACGTCATATAATTAAGATGTCACTACTATAGCATGTAAATAAGATTTATAGCAGCAAGATTACAGCTATATGTATCAATACCACGGTGCTCTCACTTTTGTAATTGTATCTCATCAACCATTAAGAAATACTGGGATATCTCTACTCTTTATATTATGTTAAATTTAAATGTGCTGTTTAACATGAAATCTTTTCATTCTTTTATTTGCTTAAATGCTTTTATGTACATGACATGTTTCACATTCCTGTGTTACTTGCACTTATTCCTAAGTAATGTTCCATCACATATAACAGGATTTACATGCCTGATGATACGCACATCATGAATACCGCTTCAAACATCACTGTTTAATTAATGAGTGAGTAGAATAAGTAACTGCACTGCATTGTATTAATTCTGAATTGAGGACAAATTACACAACTTAGAGTTGGCCATGTGTTAATTTCACGTACAAATCTGTATATTTATCTACTAAAATGTACTTTAAACAACGCCAGTGACTAGCTGGTATTTTATATTTAGGGATGCAGTGAATATTATAGAGAGGTTTGTTACCATTTATGTTTATGAGCAGGCAACTTCATTGTATACTAATATAAATAAGTAATGCAAAGGTGTAACAACTACTAACGAAAATAAATTGCTCATAACCTTTCCTATCCTACCGGACACTGAGTCCAAAGACTAAAAAAAGTTCACCTGCTTGTAACAGAAATTTCGTTGACCAAGACAATTTGACACTTAGCCGACTGTCATTCATTCAAGATGGTGTACTCAGAAATGAAGCAAAGCAGTAGGCTCTGCAAAAAATATCGACCCTTAGACAATGTGTTTAATAGTGTATTTTAATACGACAGTATGCCATCTTCGGCAATTTATAACACTTCTAAGTAAGCATTACAAATATGGGTTGTTATACGGTTATATCACTTGTTATATATTTCACTGTTATTGTTTAACCTGGTTTCAGAAAACACTTGATAATGGCACTTCGAGCTGAAATCATGATTTTGTAAGTGTAAATGTAACACTGTAAATAAACAACAGTCTAATGGCGATCCTGACTTTAAAATAAAGTGATTATTTGCTCTCGTTAACCCTTGGATGTGTGATTGTTAGGACAGACGTTAATACACGACGGGTGCCTCAGAAGCTCCCATTGACACTCCTAAATATATTATAATTTTTCAGGTTTGTTATTATGAAATGTTGCTGTTGTAAACAAGTGAAGACAGTCTTACAAAACGTACCTGTAATCAGTTAGGAAAACGTTAAAGACGACGATTAGACATTAATTTCAATCGAATAAGTTTCAATTTAATCTCTAGTAATTTTATTATTTTCTAATATAATAACTGATATTAGCATTTATATAAACTAGGAATTGTACATTGGTGAGGCCCAGTGCCAATAAATATGCATAAAACTCGAAATACATAATAGAAAGAAAGAAAATGGCTAAGTTGCACATTACATAGGCACAACAATAATTACGTTACGTAGCATTTTATCCACACAAAGATTAGACAGACTGTCACAAAGGTCTATACCATAATAAAGGCAATCTTCCCAAGCAAGTACACTGCGTTCATTGCAAACATTGTAAAAACATTTTGAACGACACTGAGCAATTTTCCTATCCAGTTCACTTGGAAACAAAGAGCATCTTCTTGTGGGCATTTTTCTTTGGTGGACGAAATCCATTTTCTGCCCCTTTTGACGCCACGTCTAGTCAGTGCTTGTCGAATATTTCTTTGCAAATTAGGAGTTTTGACTATGTACTTCATACGTGGACGAATTAGTTCTAGGCCCAAGTCTCTCAAGAATATCCTCCTTTTATGTGCTTTCCCATTGTGATTTTCTGAATGTTGATTTGTGAATAAATAGAAAGATCAACATTCATTACATCAGCCTATAAGTCGAAAGGCCATCTCCTTGTCTATCATTTGCAAATGTAAGTACGTACCTTTTTGTCAAGAGAATCCACACCTGATTTTGTTTAGTTACAAAATAGAATCGTTTCTGGTTTCTCCTTCCTGTGAGTCTCACCTAATGTAGCGTCGTGATGCATGGAAGTTGGTAGGGCCAAATTCTTATTCTTATTTAATGCATAACGCCCAATAGTCAAATCATATCTGAATAAAAATGTTGAAGATAGGACCTCTCGTATCTTACGTGGTTTCACTGCATGTGAAATTCATGATTTGTTATGGCGAACAGTACCGACTGCTGAAATTTCTTCCCTCAAATAATCCTGAAACAAAGAAACATACATGGTTTCATTGCAGGTGGGATCCGTGATTTGTTATGATGAAGAGTATCGACTGCTGTAATGTTATCTTTCTATAAATCATGAAACAGGGAAACAGAGACAAAGTAGTTGTCCTTCGTGATACTGGATGAGCTTCTCCTAAGCGTCTTTGCCAGTGTATGTACTACATGTGGTGCGACATTAGCTAGACAAGGGTGGTCTGGAAATTTTCCTGAGTACACTAGCCTATATATAGTAGATGATGTTAAAAAGTCGCAGAACCAAAATATCTTCATTCCGTATTTACCTGAATTGCTTGGAATAAATTGTAGAAATGTGGAACGAACTTTAACAGACACCAATTAGCTATGTACTGTGGTGTTCTCTCGTGGACGAAATCTTTAGCTGTAGTTGCTTACGAACAGTTCTCACACAGTGCGGAAGGTTTCCATATTATCGCATTGGCTCCTAGCTTGCCAGGTGCATCTTTCTTCGAACCTTATTACTCTCCTTATTTTTCAGACGATGTTGTAGAAAGGGTTGCCATGTAAGCACAGTTAACAGTAGAGTCATGAAACAATTCTCGAGTACGAACATCCCAGCTTCTGTAGCTACCAGCTAATAGGAGACTTAAAAAAATGGATGTGTTTCCTCGTTTGTGACATTACAGTGACATTACACCTACTGAGTGTCGTTCTTCCAGATTTGTGCAATGCACCATTTATCCACAATATTATCTGTGATGAAGTAGCGCCAAGTATTTTATGGCGTTTGTGTATTTGTTCCCCTAACAGGAAGTGCAGAAACCTTCATTATATGATGAGTAAGCATTCTGATAGAAGGAGGTTGTATTTTGCTACATTCAGTTCCATCGCCTCCGATTAAAAGAAGTATACAGGCAGGGCTGAACTTGCTACATCATTTACATTTTCTGGTTGGGTTGTGCTTGGTATTTACAGGCTTGGGTGTACTTGCTGCATTATCTGAATTTGCAAGCTGCGCCGGCCGGAGTGACCAAGCGGTTCTAGGCGCTACAGTGTGGAAACGCGCGACCGCTACGGTCGCATGTTCGAATCCGGCCTCGGGCATGGATGTATGTGATGTCCTTAGGTTAGTTCGGTTTAAGTAGTTCTAAGTTCTAGGGGACTGATGACCTCAGCAGTTAAGTCCCATAGAGGCTGCCCTGCATTAACAGGCCAAGCTATAGATCGTACGCTTACATAATTTACATCCCAAGGTTCATCACTACTTTCTCCAGGTTATGAGGTCTCCGGCATATGCCTATAAGCAGGATCAATATCGTCATAAGAAGCAATAGTAGATTCACATTCGTCCAACTACTCAGAAACAATCGTTGAAGCGTTTGAATCATCTATATTTATAGTACAAGCACATTGCCTTCTTCGAGAATTACTAGATGATTCCATACGTAAGAAACGAATTTTCCTTGGGTAGAAAGAAGGTCTCAGTGGTTACTTTGTCAGAGACAGAGAGATGAAAGGAAAACAAAAAGAATAACATAATTACTTACCTCAGTTATAAGAGCAAAGCCTTTCACTTCTGAGGTCAACTTCAACAATAAGCAGAATGACCATTATTGCTGTTGCTACAATATAGCAAGAGCAGCAATTGTCGCGGTAAAAATATCACAGGAACCAATATACATAGAATGGCAGAAAATCGCATGGTAAAGCACTAGATTATAACAGGCCTGAAAAAACTTCTCGTTTTCGTACTATCTTTGTTGTATTAAATCTAATTTTTACATGTTTCTTAATCTAGACGTATTTTTAAGGATTACCTAAAATAGAGTTCAATTGTATATGATTTTCATATGATTAAAGGGATGATTAATTCACTCTAGGGCCTGAAAGGCCTCTATTGTGCATCCAACGTATAAACGGGTAAATAGCTTGCTGGTCCAATAATAATCACTTTAAAAATTATTTTGCTGTGTGAATGTTATGGATAGAGTAAGAGAGTGTATGGAAAACATACGTAATGTGTGGATTTTTTGTTTGATTGAAAACTACGTAAAATGTATGTTAGTCAGTTTCCATGTGATGTATCCGTAGTGGTGGCTGCTTCCGAAACTGCTGGACGTTTAGTACATTTACTGCATTATGCAATTTACCTTTCCAAATAATTATTCTGTCACGCTAGAAGCACAATAAAATGAGCCTGACGACGTTCATGGTGATAAATTTCTTGTAGAGTATATTTTTAATGAAAGCTCATTCTCCTTTCCTTTTTAGTAGCTATCGTTAAAATCTAGAAGCATGTAGATTTTTTACTTTTCATCTGATAGTATGGCAAGAGCAGACAACAGGTTTTCATCCATGATATTTCTAAGAAACATTTATGTCGACGACAAGATGGAGAAACACCTTTCTGCCTCACACGTTGTCATTTGGAGAGTAGCTACTAATTTCAACAATTTGATAACGTTGAACTTAATTGCAGGTTATTTTCGGTTAAAAACTTGAGATGGGCTATTGCACTTTTCTCATCTCGAAAATCATTTCGAGAATAAATGATCTACAGAGATATTTTTAACTTAGCTTTATTTGAAAATGTATAGGACTGCAACACAGCAGAAAGAATTTTTCAGGAAATTTAGCTTTCAACGAACGGGAAAAATTTTGGCCAAATAAATCAGAGGTCAATTAGTGGCTGAAGAGTTCAAATATCTGTTTGCTCTCCTGAATTAATATGACACGTGCTGCCTTCCACTCTTCTTTTCACAACTGCATTTAGAACAGCCACACATTGAGGTGAATGAGAGAGTACTGGTACCTCTGCAATAGTACTGAAAAACAGTTTTACTTCTTTATTTTGTCTTGGAACATGGTCAAGAATTAAGCTTGGTTGGTGTGCACAAAAAACTAAACTCCATCCGAACAGGCATTCGAAGGCCCAACGGTACCGAAGGCACCGACCAGCCGCTGTGTCATCCTTATTCACAAGCGCCACTGGATGCTAATATGGAGGGGCATATGGTCAGCACACCGCTTTCCCGGCCGTATGTTAGTTTACGAGACCGGAGCCGCTACTTCTCAGTCAAGTAGCTCCTCAGTTTGCCTCACAAGGGCTGAGTGCAGCCCTCTTGCCAGCAGCACTCGGCAGACCGGATGGTCACCCATCCAAGAGCTATCCCAGCCCGACAGCGCTTAACTTTCGGTGGTCTGACGGGAACTGGTTTTACGACCGCGGCAAGGCCGTTGGCGTTGGTGTGCGTAGCACTGGGCATAATACGCGGAATTATACTTTTCTCTTACGGTAACTTGGACGCTTGCGTGATGACCGCAAATGGCGCAAGTACCATTGTATCCACGAGCTGCTAATTTTATTTCTGTTCTTGAACAACGTCAGCGACGACAGTTTTGATGCAAGTTTCTAAGGAGAGCGCACCATTAATAGATGGATATAAAAACGGCCAAAACCTTTCAACAGGCTCTTCACTAGGTAATATTACAACGTATTGAAATTTAGAAGATACATCAGAAGTTTCACCTGCTAAGTCAGACATAAAATCTGCCTTCGCTATTTTTGCATTAATTTCCTCATGACGCAGATATAACATAAACTCTTTTAATTTTTTTTTTTTGTATATTGTTGGATGTTCCCTTAAAGACTGTAGCACTGTTTATGCATCCCCTTAGAACTACATCTAAAGCTGAAGTGAAATTAATTTGCCCTCTGAATACTCCACGATTATTACATTCTGCTTTTTCTTCATGTCCACGTAAGGCTACCTCAAACACGCTGTAGAACTTAAGAAAGTCAATTGTTTTGGAAAAAAAGTAATTTTTGTGTACGTTGTCATAGCTTGTTTCTATATTCTGTTTGAAAGCTAAACTAAGGTGCTGCCTAATTTCTGTCTTTTCACGTACTGATAAA
This sequence comes from Schistocerca serialis cubense, assembly GCF_023864345.2. Lineage (NCBI taxonomy): Eukaryota > Metazoa > Arthropoda > Insecta > Orthoptera > Acrididae > Schistocerca > Schistocerca serialis. Next base: position 486,481,532 of record NC_064640.1, on the reverse strand, counting down.
ACTAAATAAGCATTCTTATCTGCATTATATTCGTCATGCTTCTTAAACCTTCTGCGTGAGATGACTTAGATGAGACAAGCCAGTGCACATCCAGCATGTACCTTTACCCCTAGCCAACAGAGACACAGAAAAGAAAATAATTTATCTGTAGAAATGCAGTCGAAAACCTATATTTTCCTTTTATATAAATACATGCAAAATGTCTTACCTCTCCATGTTTGCACTTGTTTTAATTGAAGCTGAAGCACCAACAACCAAGCTACTTTATTTCACAGTTCTTTTCCCAAGCTTAAATTTGAGAAATTAGTATAAGATATTGAACGCTGTCCATACTTATTTGAAAGAAAAAAACCTCCTAGAACCGATTAACACGCGTTGGAACGTTAAAACGTATACTCCATGTGAACAGGCCTGGGAAGGCCCAACGGTACCGTACGACCGCCCTGTCATACTCAGCCGAGAGACATCACTGGATGTAGATATGGAGGAGCATGTGGGCAGCACACCGCTCTAACAGCCGTTGTCAGATTTCGTCACCGGAACTACTACTACTCAATCAATTTACTCAAAATCCCGAAAACCTGATATTTTCATGAACTTATAGATGCTGCTTCCAAACCTGAGTTATAGCCTACGGCCTTTGCTTAGTAGATATTTAAAAAAAATGTCTCTGAGCACTATGCGACTTAACTTCTGAGGTCATCAGTCGCCTAGAAGTTAGAACTAATTAAACCTAAATAACCTAAGGACAGCACAGACATCCGTGACCGAGGCAGGATTCGAACCTTCGAGCGTTGCGGTCGCTCGGTTCCAGACTGTAGCGTCTAGAACTGCACGGCCACTTCGGCCGGGAGTAGATATTTATGTCCATTATAATTATCCGGGCTGTTATGCCGTGGTCGGTTGATGAATTCTGTGGTGATTCCTAACGTTTCTACATTCTAGCAGTAGATATTTAGTCGAGGTTTCTTCAATACTGCTTTTCTCGGCTCAACAGGTATCTCCCATCGCCTAGTGAGGTGGGCATACGTCAGAAGACTGCCAAGGTGGTGGGACTGAACCGCTAGACGTGACGAAGTACCAACCGCGACGTCGTAACATCGAATACAACATTCATAATTACTCCACAAACAGCTTTGTCCATGACCATGTAACAAGATTTAGATTTAACTCACATTTACCAAGAAAAATAAACTTAAAACGAGTTGCAGTATTTTCTACCAAGGAATAAAGCTGTAGAATAAATTACCAAAGGAAATTAAAGAAATTGTTACAACAAATTCAGTCAAAAACTACCTGTTAACCCAAAAATTCTATACATTGAAGGATTACTTATAAGGGAAGGACACGACGTTGCAATCACTGTTTTACTTCAAACTTTGCACACATTTAGTAGGCCAGTAAAACAACATAATGTGCAATTAGTAAGGTGCACATCTCTGGCAATTCCGAGAAAAAAGTAAGAGAAATATCAAGCGTCAGTTATGTCGCTGATGTTTCTGTATCTAGGTCCTGGATGTCTGCGTTCATGGTGGTTAAGTAATTAGCATTCGAGATTTGGGAAAAGAAAATGCATGAGGCGACGGGTCGACTCCCGCTCAAGTCTTCGTTTTTGTAGTACAACTCTAAATTATCTGATATTCAAAAAATTTGCCCATACGCTATTTGTTCTTGTTACTTTAGCAACACCTCACCGCCGGCCGCGGTGGCCAAGCGGTTCTAGGCGCTTCAGTCCGGAACCGCGCGACTGCTACGGTCGCAGGTTCAAATCCTGCCTCGGGCATGGATGTGTGTGATTTCCTTAGGTTAGTTAGGTTTAAGTAGTTGTAAGTTCTAGGGAACTGATGACCACAGATGTTAAGTCCCATAGTGCTCAGAGCCATTTGAACCATTTGAGCCAACATCTCATCGTTACGCTGGTTAACTGCCAAATGGGACCTGTCTCTGTGTCTGCAGCTCGAGGTGCAAAGTAGTTCCGGGTACCTTACCAGATTGCATTTATAAGCGATTTCGCGAATCACGATAGGCATACATTCTCAGGAAAACTATGCGTTTCTTCGTTTACTTGCCGACAGTTGTAAATATATTTGTTCTAATAATTAAATTTAATTAAAAATAGTAATTAGTCAGATAACATGTGATTCTCTAGAATTTCGTGCAAAAAAGTGGTTTCTAAATTATATTACCTCTCAAATGTCATATAAATTAAATAATATGAGAAGTGATGCAAAAAATAGATTAAAAATTGGATTCAAGCGGGAGTCACACCTTCGCTTCATACACGTTCATTTTTCGAAGCTCGGACGCTAACCACTTGGCGACCTGGGACGCTAACATCCGGTACTTGCACACATTTACATCAGTTACATAATAGACGTGTAAATATTCTCTTGCGATTTCAAGGAATTGCCAGAGTAGTGCACCTTACTGCTACCTCATTATGGTGTTTTAACGGCGTACTAAAGGTGTACAAAGTTTGAAGTAAATCCGTGATCTCAACGTCGTGGTCTCCCATTGTTGGATAACACACAGCAGGGGTACCGTAAAAATAATGTAGTCAATAATGATAATAAAACATGTAGCATTCAATATAACGCTTTCTTACTATATTTTTTTCTCCTTTTCTTTTTTTTTCTTTCCTGAAAAATACTACTCCCAAAGCTATGCAGCATGTGATACTAATACTTTATTCCCTTTCTGAGCTCATCATTTCACTCGGTGTAGAAGTATGCTAGTAAATAAGATGTTGTCGCCCACAAAATGATCCTGACATCAGCAGATAGAGTATGTAGTCTTATCAAATCATGTGTGTACAGTGTGTGTAGTGCGTGCAGTGACTGCGATGAATAGTGTAACATTAAAATTTTTTCATTATTAAATAACGTATTTGTAAAACAGTATTATACACCAGGGGTAAATCGAATAAGAGAGAACTGTTTTAAACAGAGTGGCCTTGTATTCGCTAGGGTGGAGACTACAGTCCTCTTCCAGTTATCCTGATTTAGATTTTCTGTAGATTTCCTAAATTATTGCAGGCAAATGACGGAATTGTTCCGACTATAAGGCCACGGCCGACTGCCTGTCCCATACTTCTCATATTAGACCAGAAAATCAGCAAATTTCTACACTAGGTGTTCAAAAAAATATCGAAGATTAGGAAAGATGGTAGAAGAGAAACAAGCTCAATATACGTGGATCCTGAAATGCATACTTTCTGTGATTAGCATGTGCATACAGAAGGTGTTCAACGTGGCGTCCATTCATGACAATGCACCCCTCTGCTTTCCAGCGCAGAGAATGACGCACCCTTTGAAGTGCACCCCGTTGTTGCTGTATCATCTATCAAGCGTGGAAGACGCGGCGCTGTAGTGTCCTAACAGAGTTGACCGGTGTGGCGTGAACCAATTCCTTCAAAAATATAATTATAATGAAATCCAGGCCATTAACTGCTTACAGGCGTTGGTAAATATCAATAGGGACGGCTGAAAATGTGTGCCCCGACCGGGATCGCCTGCCTATATGGCAGACGCTCTATCCGACTAAGCCATCGAGGACACAGATAATAACTGCGACTGCAGGGTCTTATCTCTGTCATGCTCCCCATGAGACCCACATTTCTAACTCACTGTCCACACACTACATTTGTAATGCCCCTGTCCACTGTACTCGTTACTCGCGGCAGTCAGTTTACCGATTCCCGTAAGAGTCTGAGCAATGTGAGAGCATCCGCACTGAAGAAGATCATTGGTCGGTAAGCCTTATCTATATGAAGATGGTATCTGTTCTTTCAAACATATCCGGAAGAACAGATACAATCTTTATACAATTCCTTCAAGTGTCCTCATAACCGAATGTCTAACGGATTGAGATTTGGAGAACGGGCAGGCCAAGGTGTGGGGCCCCCGAGCAGTCCCGCAGTTCTGAAATGTCCGCGTTAGATGTTCACGTACGTTGAGACGAAAGAGTGCTGGAGCGCCATCGTGCATGAACCACTTATTCGTTGATGCAATGGCACAGCCTCCAGCAAGATAGCCGATACATTAATGAGAAAGTCCAGGTAATGCGCCCCAGTTAACGTCGGTGGTAACATGTATGTCCCTATTAATCTATCGCCTAGTACGCCTGCCCATACGTTAATTGGGAACGGGTGTTGATGCGTTCTTTCCTGAATTGTCTGGGGTTTTACATCTGCTCATACAGCCTGTTTATGGAAATTCACCACACCGTCTCTTATGAACCCTGCCTCATCCGTAAATAAAATCTTGAATGTGAACTGCGGATCTGCAACAGTCATTGACAGAACTGCCGTCTGCCATGATGACCCTGTGGCCTCATCATCTGAACGCTGTGTAGATGATATGGGTACAGAAATTGTTCCTGGAGTACCCTTCCCTCCCCCACATTAGAGACTGAGAAATGCCTTCTGCTGCTGCTAATCGTCGCACGGTGATCCGAGAGGTTTTCCCCAACGAACGCTGCACACGCTCCTCTTATGTCAGGCGTGCAGACTGTGCGGTGCCTTCCGCTGTGTCATTCGAGGTGTAAGGGTATCTGTGTCCCGCAGACACTGGCAAAGTCTGCCGAATAGCTTATCACAAGGCACTCACCGTTGTGGATATTTTTCAACATAGGGAGCATGGGCTCGCAGGTTACGTCAATTTGCTAAACCACAGCAGAACATCATATCCGCCATTTCACTTGTCGAGTACTAGGCTTCAATTGCTAACAAATGGTGGAAGAGAGATTATGTAAATGTACAAAACGCGCAGTAACAGTAAACACGTAGGTGAATCCACATTATGAAGAAGGTAAAGAAACCATGACACGTACCCAGGCTTGGCAGAACTGCAGCCGCGCGAGATTAGCCGAGCGGTCTATGGGCGCTGCAGTCATGGACTGTGTGGCTGATCCCGGAGGAGGTTCGAATCCTCCCTTGGGCATGGGTGTGTGTATTTGTCCTCAGGATAATTTAGGTTAAGTAGTGTGTATGGGACTGATGACCTTAGCAGTTAAGTCCCATAAGATTTCACAAACATTTGAACATTTGAAGAGGACTGTACAGTACGGCACACAAACACAACGAAAACTAAAATAGGCTACAACACGACTCGAACCACACAACTGACTGCAGACCACCTAATGATAGGTAGAGTGCTGTGAGTAAGACATCATTATACCCTGCCGACATATTTGACGGAGTACCAATACAACGACTATTCTAAACTATGCTAATATATGCAACCAAGCGTCGCCCAGCGCTTCCTATAAACACGTGTTTATTGCGGTGTCACCGCCAGACACCACACTTGCTAGGTGGTAGCTTAAATCGGCCGCGGTCCATTTAGTACATGTCGGACCCGCGTGTCACCACTGTGTGATCGCAGACCGAGCGCCACCACAAGGCAGGTCTCGAGATACGGATTAGCACTCGCCCCAGTTGTACGACGACTTTGCTAGCGACTACACTGACGAAGCCTTTCTCTCATTTGCCGAGAGACAGTTAGAATAGCCTTCAGCTAAGTCCATGGCTACGACCTAGCAAGGCGCTATTAGCCTTACATAGTTTGATAGTGATCGTATGAAATGTCTCATCAAGAACGTTGTATTCACAACAAGGATAAATAAAAGTTAAGTATTCGAGGAGCTGCATACTTTTCTTATTAGCATTCAGTACTTATCCTGTTCCAGAATTCACGCCCGTCTGCGTTAGATAGCGTACATTTCGGCCTCCTCTATCTACAAGGTGTTGGCACATTTGCCAACACATCATTGGCGACGAGAGAAACGTGTTCTTTCTAATTGCTTACATTTACTTGTGTCATGGCTTCGCCAGATGTACTGGCGAATTTTATCGCTTGCAGAATCACCAGACGCAGGCGTTAGTGGATGCCCTTGGACAGCTCGTCCAGGGTCAACGTGCACTGCAACACGATGCGGCAGCCGCTGCTTCATCGCTACCACAGCCACAACTCGCAGTTGCACCGCTTTTTAGGCCCTACGACCCAGAAGTGGAATCCTGGATGGAATGGTCACGCCAATTTGGATTCCATCTCGCCGCCTACAGAATTCAAGGTAATGGGCAGCAGCCGTTTTTGCTTTTGTGTGTAGGTGTGTCCACCTACCGTGTGATAGTGAAATTGTTTCCCCGACGCGAAGTAGCAACTCTGTCATACGAAGAAATTTTGTCTGCTTTAGATGCCTATTTCAAAGAAACAGTAAATGTCGTTGCAAAAAGGTATACGTTCTTTCATACAAAACGTACGGCCAGTCAAACTAATCGGGAGTGGGTTGCAACTTTGCAAGTCCTTACTAGGGATTGTGCGTTTGAATGTGACTGTGGCCTTCCTTATTCAGATACTATGGTGCGTGATGCAATTGCACAGAACGTTTCTGATGTTCGCATACTGGAACAGATTTTGAAACTAGTTAATCCCTCCCTTCAACAAGTGATAGACATATTGGATAGACAAGACACGCTTGACTTTGCTCAGGAATCATTTGCGACTTCGCCAGCCGTGTGTAACATTAACCAGCCGGCCGGGCACGCTGCGCGGCCCGGTAAACTGCCCTCGCGCACGTCTGCGCAGCTGCCGCCAAGCTCTACACCAGGTGTGGCGCGCCAGCACCCCAACTGCAGTGAAATCATGCCCGCGGTGTGCAACTAGACATTCGCGTGACAATTGCCCGTCACGCCAAGCTATTTGCTTTTTCTGTCTTAAGAAAGGACATGTTCAAAGTGTTTGCCAGAAAAAGCTCCGATCCGACAATCATAATCGTTCCAGGCCTTTTGCTTCGCGCCGGAATCGAACCAAGGACACTCAGGCTCGTGGACATTCGCCCATGGACATTCATGTAGTTAATTCCACTTCGTCCGGTGCCACTGTCTCTACCTGTGACTGTGTTCGTCCCACAAAAAGTGTGCGTCGACGTCGCCGGAAATCGCGTCAATTAGCAAGTGATGCTGTACCGGTGTCTGTTCAAATTGCACGAGACAGTCGCTCTTGTCGTCAGCAGGACAATACACTTTTTGTAGATTTGGACTTTAATGGCAAGGTCATACCATTCCAGTTCGATACCGGAGCTGCAGTTTCATTGCTCAATCACGGCACGTACAAACAACTGGGCAAACCTCCGTTGCGTGCCGCAAATGTTCAGTTAACAAGTTATTCAGGACAGCTTATCCCGGTGTTGGGACAGTGCAGCCTTCTTGCAACATACAAGGGACAAACAAAACTTGTGTCATTTTACGTTCTTCGTTCTTCTACTGCAGTGAACTTGTTTGGTTTAGATTTATTTCAATTGTTTAACATGTCTATAGTAAATCAGGTCCTATCAGTGAACCAGACTGTGCCTTCAGACAGTGTTTCTCGTCTGTGTGAAGAATTTGCAGACATTTTTGCACCGGGCTTAGGTTGCGCTAAAAACTATGAAGCACATTTGGAACTGAAAGTAAACGCGCAACCGAAATTTTTCCGAGCGCGCAATGTTCCCCACGCATTGCGTGATGAGGTCGCAAGAACATTAAACGATTTAGAATCACAAGGTGTAATTGAACGTGTGCAAGCTTCTTTCTGGGCCTCACCCTTAGTAATTTTGCCAAAACCTTCCGGAAAACTGAGACTTTGTGTGGACTTCAAGGCAACAGTGAATCCACAACTAGTGACTGCAACTTTTCCCTTACCCCGCCCGGAAGATCTTTTTGATAAACTGTGCCCGGGTAAATACTTTTCGAAGTTGGACCTAGCAGATGCGTACTTGCAAATCCCAGTGGACGCCGGATCCCAGTGCGTCTTGGTGGTTAACACGCATCTTGGTTTGTACCGATTCAAAAGACTGCCATTCGGGTGTGCATCCGCCCCTGCATTGTTTCAGCAATATTTACAAACTGTTTGTGCGTCGGTCCCTACTTCTGCGAACTATCTGGACGATATTGTGATCTCCGGAAAGACAGCCGACGAGCATTTAGCACACCTACGAACATTATTTCAGGTATTGCGACAAAATGGTCTTCGCTTGCGGAAGGACAAATGTGTGTTTTTTGCTCGTGACTTACCATACCTAGGACATGTCATCAATGCCCAAGGCATACATCCGAGTCCAGAGCACCTCCGTGCCATACGAGATTTGCCTTCGCCACAGAATATGAAACAGCTACAGAGTGTGTTGGGTAGAATTAACTATTATCATCGCTTTCTGCGCAATGCCTCTTCCATTTCCGCTCCGCTTCATCGCTTACGCCGTAAGGGTGTTCCGTTCGTCTGGACGACGGAATGAGAACGCGCCTTTCGCCAGTTGAAATCGGCGTTGCTTACTTGCCTTACGCCATTCGATCCCCAGAAACCCCTTTTGTTGATGGTAGATGCATCGGATTTCGGGATCGGTGCTGTGCTTGCGCACAATGTTGGATCGCATGATCGCCCTATTGCCTTTGCGTCCAAATTGCTCTCGTCTGTGCAAAGAAATTATTCACAGATAGAGAAAGAAGCTTTGGCTCTCGTCTTTGGTGTTACTAAGTTCCATGATTTCTTGTATGGTCGTCACTTTACCATCATCACAGACCACAAACCTTTGACGTCGCTTTTTCATCCGAACAAGCCTGCACCTCCGCGTACAGCGCAGAAATTCATTCGCTGGTCTATTTTCCTCTCGCAGTACCGCTATGATATCTTGTATAGGTCCACTGCTAAGCACGGAAACGCCGATGCGTTGTCCCGTTTGCCTGTTGCTGAAGATACAGCATTCGATTCTTCCGAACTGGCTTGCATGTTCATTGATTCGGAAACCGATGCAGTGGTCGAATCGTTTCCGATTGATTTTCGTCGTGTAGCTACAGCCACAGCTGCTGACCCGGTCCTTGCCACCGTTTTGCGGTTTGATGCTACGCAATGGCCTTTGTCCAAGTCTCGGATCGAGGATCCGTTGGCTCGCCGATTTTTTGCTCATAAGGAGAGACTTTTTGTTCGACGTGGTGTTTTGTTGTTGCGTCTGGTAATGATCAGTCCAGAGTCATGGTCCCACGTTCGTTACAGTCCTCTGTTTTACGGCTTCTTCACCAAGGACATTGGGGTATAGTGCGAACGAAACCACTTGCTCGTCAGCACTGTACTTGGTTTGGAATCGATGCTGCGATTACGAATATGTGTTCTTCTTGCATGGCGTGTGCCGAACAACAATCCGCACCGCCGCGGAAAGTCTTTGCATGGCCAAAAGCCACTTCCCCTTGGCAACGCTTGCACATCGATTTTGCTGGCCCATTCTGGAATGCTCGATGGTTGGTTCTGGTAGATGCCTTCAGTAATTTTCTTTTTGTTGTCCAGATGTCTTTCACGACGTCCTCTGCCACCATCCAAGCGTTGTCTGCTATCTTTTGCATTGAAGGTCTTCCGCAGACTATTGTTTCCGACAGTGGCCCACAATTCATGTCCGCAGAATTTCAGTCATTCTGCCAGGCCAATGGTATTCAACATCTGACATCCGCGCCGTTTTCGCCTCAGTCAAACGGTGCCGCTGAACGATTGGTCCGGACTTTCAAGTCACAGATGTTGAAGTTGAAAGAGTCGCATTCTCGGGAGGACGCGTTGTTGCTCTTTTTGTCTTCGTATCGCTCTCAACCCCGAGATGGTCGCTCGCCGGCTGAGTTGCTCCACGGTCGTCCTCATCGAACCTTGATGTCTTTGCTGCATCCGCCACATCAGGTTTCTGTGCAGCGGCAGGCTCCTGCTTTTGCTCCAGGCGACGTTGTATTCTATCGCAACTATCGAGGTTCACGGCGTTGGCTTGCAGGGCGCATTCTTCGCTGCCTCGTCCGCGAGATGTATTTGGTTTTGGGGGCCTCTGGTGAGGTGCGTCGGCATATCAATCAGCTGCGCCTCTGTCGTCGCACGGGTTCTGCCGCTCCCCGTCTGCTTTCAGCGATGGTGCCGTCCGGTCAGCGCCCTGGGGACCCATCTACTGGCTCGCCTCATCCCCAGGTGTTACCGACGATGCCTTCCATTTTGCCCCATGGCGACGCGCCGCCGCAGCCTCCGCCGCCGCCGCCTGTTATCCCGCCAGCGCCGCCCGCATTGGACGCTTTGCTGCAGCCGCCAAGCGCCTCCATGGGTCACGCGCCGCCGATCGCTTCCCGTGCCCCGCTGTCCTCCGCCATGGAACTCTTGCCCGCTCCGGACCACATGGCGTCTTCGCGCGTCGGCTACCCCGACGCAATGGAGGTCGACTCTTCGGCCCCTCCTGTCTCTTTACAGGCGAATACACCGCATGTTGACGTGCACCCTGGACTAGGTTTTCAGGCGTTTCCTAGCTCCCCTCGGACCGAATGGCCGGGTGCGGGTGGCACAGCCTCGCCTGTTGTTAGGCTCCCCACCTCATCGCATACGTCAACATGGGGTCCTCCCCACGGCGGGCGAAAGCCTTACCATACGACCGTTCGCCGATTTGCGGGGGAGGAATGTGGTGTCACCGCCAGACACCACACTTGCTAGGTGGTAGCTTAAATCGGCCGCGGTCCATTTAGTACATGTCGGACCCGCGTGTCGCCACTGTGTGATCGCAGACCGAGCGCCACCACAAGGCAGGTCTCGAGATACGGACTAGCACTCGCCCCAGTTGTACGACGACTTTGCTAGCGACTACACTGACGAAGCCTTTCTCTCATTTGCCGAGAGACAGTTAGAATAGCCTTCAGCTAAGTCCATGGCTACGACCTAGCAAGGCGTCATTAGCCTTACATAGTTTGATAGTGATCGTATGAAATGTCTCATCAAGAACGTTGTATTCACAACAAGGATAAATAAAAGTTAAGTATTCGAGGAGCTGCATACTTTTCTTATTAGCATTCAGTACTTATCCTGTTCCAGAATTCACGCCCGTCTGCGTTAGATAGCGTACATTTCGGCCTCCTCTATCTACAAGGTGTTGGCACATTTGCCAACACATCATTTATCTCGGAAAGTATGCGTTTCCGGACCCAAGTTTATTGGACTTATTTTTCTTGTTTCGATGAGTACTACCAGCTATCAAAGTATTCGACACTTTATTTAAGCACCGTCTACATGAGAATTTCTCTATTTTTCTTGTTCCTAAATTGTAATAGCAAGAAATCTCCAATAGTCTTGAAAAGAGATCTACGGATGAATGTAGCTACTACTACTACTACTACTACTACTATTAAAGACAATGCTGCTCTACGTCCAGTTTGGACCTTCTCTACACCAGCTAAGTATTGCGGTCTGTAGTATGGTCTCACAGTTAAGCACTGCACAGCAGGCGAGAGATCGCCTGCGAGAAATCTGTTCCCGAACGTTCGTGATGACACTCTGACACTCTGCCTGTAACCTTTACCCGATTTTAGCTGTGGTCATCCGAATACTGAACAGATTTAGTCGAGCAATAATACTTTATTTCAGAAGGACCAGGACTAATTATGTTGAGAGAATGTTGTACTGAATCTTTCTCATCAATACTCGTTCTGCAGTCATTGCACACTTGCAAAATGTCCGCGCAACTTTTTTTATGAATTTCCAATATGTCTCATGCCAACGATTCTATCTTTCTCAAAGTGCGAAAGATAGAGCATAGCTGCAAGTTTCTGAGGATGCAGTATTGTTGTCTCCACTCGAAAAGTTCCAGTAACGTTAAACACACCCAGTAGACAAAATGTAGTCAAGTCACTGGTCATCGGTGCGAATGACATTTCTCTGAACCTTAAATATTACAAATAAGCTCGCGTAAGAATGAAATTTTGATGAACGTATCATGCAGGCGTTGGTATTTTGAAATTTGGGCGGGACCCAATGTCCCCAGTAAGCAAATTGGTCTCGTAGGTAGCAGGTCCCTTGCCTTTCGAACAAGTCTAAATACTGTGCCATCCGTGCCTTCTCGGTGTGGTATTTTTTTGGCTCAATACTCAGTTTCGTCACAGAGTTATTTGGTAACCGTGATAGTGTTACGGAGATGTTTAACAAACTCAAGTGGCAGACTCTGCAAGAGAGGCGCTCTGCATCGCGGTGTAGCTTGCTCACCAGGTTTCGAGAGGGTGCGTTTCTGGAGAGGTATCAAATATATTGCTTCCCCCTACTTATACCTCCCGAGGAGATCACGAATGTAAAATTAGAGAGATTAGAGCTCGCACGGAGGCTTTCAGAGAGTCGTTCTTCCCGCGAACCATACGCGACTGAAACAGGAAAGGGAGGTAATGACAGTGGCACGTAAAGTGCCCTCCGCCACACACCGTTCGGTGGCTTGCGGAATATAAATGTAGATGTAGATGTAGATGTATTAGTGTCATTTAGACTCGATACATCGAAGGTAGCAGTTTTTATACATTTTATTAGGTCACCTTTCGCGTGTTACATCATAAATACGCGTGTTACATCGTAAAAACGCGTGTACATAAACGTTCGTTTACATCATAAATACGAGGGTTAATCAGTTTCAGTTAGTGTACGATAATCAGTATTCATTTTATTAGTGTCATTTAGACTCGATAAATTGAAGGTAGCCGTATTTAAACGTTTTATTTGGAAAAGTGATACTGACAGTGAATTCTAACCTCACTTGTATACGTTTGACTAGCGCAACATGCGACCGTTAACATTTAAGCAAACGTAAAATATGTGGTAAATCAGTGTTCCACTACAATATCTGAGTAAATCAGTGTGACAATACAACTTCTGACCCCTTGTTACATACAGTTTAGTTAGCAGAAAGCTAAAACTCACCTCGCCGTCTGCTTAAATTCCTTAGCTTGTTGTGGGCTTTAGTGATCGTGTACTGTAAGCCCATCGGTTCCTATAAAGTAAAGTTCGTATTTGTGCTTTACATTCTGAACTCTTATTGTTAGCTAAAGGGTTTGTTTTGCACTTGCATCCGTTAGTGTGCAATACTCAGTATTTACGTTTATTAGTGTCATTTAGACTCGGTACATTTAAGGTAACAGCTTTTATAGTTTTATTAGGTCATTTTCGCGTGTACGTAAACGCTTGTTTACATTATAAATACGAGGGATAATCAGTAGATGGAGCTTACCGTAGGCTACTGTTTAATTCGTTAATAATACTCACTAGATAGCACCTAGCAGTTTACTGTCGGTCACTGTCTTATCTTTAGTATTCACTAAATAGCCCCTAGCAGGAAAATAAGCACCAGATCTAGCTTCTACCATACATTTTTATTGTTTTTCATTGTTGAGTGTCCTTTGTGCCAACCACAGTGTAGCTGTGAGGTAGTTGGTTTCCATAATTTTCTTATAGTAAATCAATTATTAGCTAGATGGATAGGGACTGTGTCTGTTGTGTACGGATGCAGGAGGAGCTGGCCACAGTTCAAACGCAGCTGGAAGCTTTGTTGGCCACAGTCAACAATCTCCAGAGTGCCACCTTGAGGTGCGGTGGGGATGGGGTGCCTAGGGCGGCCTCTGCTGTACTAGATGTGCTGAGGGGTTGTCACAGCTCTCTGTCACTGAGCCGACCTGAAATGCGACTGAGCCAGTCGCCCACTCTCACCTCTGTGTGGTTAGTGGACTGTGTCGAGGTCTCGAGCCTCAAGGCGAAGGCTGCATGGGGGACGCAGGCTCCTGCCAAATCCTATGCACCTCGCTAATAGATTCAGTGTGCTATCTGATGCTTGGGTAGGGGGGGGGGGAGGCTGAGCAGGATCAGAATGCACCTTCTGCCAGGATAGTGGCCGCTCCTTCAGCAAGGTCCGGACAGGCACGTGGGGGTGGGGGTTTGTTAGTTATTGGGAGCTTCAATGTTAGGCGGGTCATGGAGTCCTTCAGGAACATAGCGGCTAGGGCGCGGATGAAGTCCAACTTTCACTCAGTGTGCTAGCCGGCGGGCCTTGTCCGGGATGTGGAAGAGGCTCTTCTGGCGGCTATCGAGCGTGCGGGGTGGAGCCAGCTGCAGATTGTTGCACATGTCGGCACCAACGATGCCTGTCGTCAGGGTTCCTAGGAAATCCCTGAGTCCTTTCGCCGGCTGGCTAAACTGGCGATGGCGGCCTCCATCTCTCGAGGAGTGGAAGCCAAGCCGACGATCTGCAGCATCGTACCCAGGGTGGACCGGGCTCCTCTGGTTTGGAGTCGAGTGGAGAATCTAAACCAGAGGCTACGTCGACTCTGTGACGAAAGAGGTTATAGATTCCTCGACCTATGCTATCGGGTGGAAGGTTGTAGGACGCCCCTCGATAGATCAGGGGTGCACTAAACACAGGAAGCAGCTACATGGGCAGCACAGTACTTGTTGCGTGCACATGGGGGTTTTTAGATTCGGTTCCTCCCCACGGGAAACAAACCTTTGGCCTGAAAAATTAAAAGTTCATGACACTGATGTGGCTGTGCCAACTGTAACAATTGTTAGTTCACCTAAACAGGTCATACCAAATGATTTAAATATGCTAAATCCCATGTTAGTAAACTGTCGAAGTGTCTGTAGAAAGATGCCTGAGTTACTCTGCGAAATAAATAGTAGCAATGCCAGTATTGTATTAGGTACCGAAAGCTCGTTGAAACCAGACATAAATAGCAGTAAAATTTTGAACTCTGATCGTACAATGTTTAGAAAGGATAGGACTGACGCTATGGGAGGTGGTGCGTTCATTGCGGTTAAAAGCTTTTTAAACGCAGTTGAGATCGATACTGGGCCAGACTGTGAAATAGTCTGGATGAAGCTGTCAATCAGACAAGGATTGACCATTGTATTAGGATGTTTTTGTACACCACCAGCATCCTCAACAAACGTCGCAGAACGTTTCAGGGAAAGTCTTGAGTACATAGGAAATAAATATCCAAATTACCCATTGGTTATGGGTGGAGACTTTAATGTGGCCTCCATTGACTGGGAAAATTGCCCTTTTATCACAGGGGCAGAAGCAAAGACTCGTGTGAAGTTATTCTAGGAGCACTCTCAACATACCACCTTGAACTATTGGTTAGAAAACCAACTCGAAATGGGAACATATTAGATATCATGGCGACCAACAGACCTGATCTTTTTGAGGAAGTTAATCTAGAAGGAGGTATTAGCGACCATTACGTCGTTGTCGCTTCTATGTCAGTGGAAGTCGCAAAGAAGGCAAAGAAGCAGCGTAGAGTTTTCTTATTTGGGAAAGCAAATACAAGTGTCATTAATGAATTTCTTCATAGTCAGCTCCAAGCATTCACCGCGGGACACAAAGATATTGAGCATCTTTCGTTGGAATTTAAAGGTATTGTCCACCACGTGCTAGAGAAGTACGTGCCTAGCAAAAATATAGGGGAAGGAAAGGATCCACATTGGTACAACAAACATATTAGGAAATTACTGAGAATGCAGAGAATTTTCACCTTCGGTTTAAACATAGTCACTGCCCCACTGACACGCAGAAATTATGCGAATTGGAAGCAGCTGTCAAAAGGTCAATGAGAGATTCTCTTAGCGAACTTGAAAGCAATATTTTATCTGCAGATTCTAAAAATAACAAAAAATTAATTTTGATTGTACGTAAGTCTGTGAACGCTACAAATAATTCAATACCTTCTCTTGCTGATAGTATGGGTAATGTAACGGATGATGATAAACAGAAGGCCGAAATTCTAAACCTAGCTTTCAAAAACTCGTTTAAGGTGGAGGACTCCGGTACCATTCCCCTTTTCAGTTATTGAAGAAACGCAAGGATGGCTGACTTAGTGTTTAGTACAGGGTGTTTCAAAAATGACCGATATATTTGAAACGGTATTAAAAACTAAACGAGCAGCGATAGAAATACACCGTCTGTTGCAATATGCTTGGGACAACAGTACATTTTCAGGCAGACAAACTTTCGAAATTGCAGTAGTTACAATTGTCAACAACAGATGGCGCTGCGGTCTGGGAAACTCTATAGTACGATATTTTCCACATATCCACCATGCGTAGCAATAATATGGCGTAGTCTCTGAATGAAATTACCCGAAACCTCCGACAACGTGTCTGGCGGAATGGCTTCACATGCAGATGAGATGCATTGCTTCAGCTGTTCAATTGTTTCTGGATTCTGGCGGTACACCTGGTCTTTCAAGTGTCCCCACAGAAAGAAGTCACAGGGGTTCATGTCTGGCGAATAGGGAGGCCAATCCACGCCGCCTCCTGTATGTTTCGGATAGCCCAAAGCAATCACACGATCATTGAAATATTCATTCAGGAAATTAAAGACGTCGGCCGTGCGATGTGGCCGGGCACCATCTTGCATAAACCACGAGGTGTTCGCAGTGTCGTCTAACGCGGTTTGTACCGCCACAAATTCACAAAGAATGTCCAGATATCGTAATGCAGTAATCGTTTCGGATCTGAAAAATGGGCCAATGATTCCTTTGGAAGAAATGGAGGCCCAGACCAGTACTTTTTGAGGATGCAGGGACGATGGGACTGCAACATGGGGCTTTTAGGTTCCCCATATGCGCCAGTTCTGTTTATTGACGAAGCCGTCCAGGTAAAAATAAGCTGCCCACATGCATATCGCCGTCATCAATCCTGTGCACTATATCGTTAGCGAATGTCTCTCGTGCAGCAATGGTAGCGGCGCTGAGGGGTTGCCGCGTTTGAATTTTGTATGGATAGAGGTGTAAACTCTGGCGCATGAGACGATACGTGGACGTTGGCGTCATTTGGACCGCAGCTGCAACACGGCGAACGGAAACCCGAGGCCGATGTTGGATCACCTGCTGCACTAGCTGCGCGTTGCCCTCTATGGTTGCCGTACGCGGTCGCCCTACCTTTCCAGCACGTTCATCCGTCACATTCCCAGTCCGTTGAAATTTTTCAAACAAATCCTTTATTGTATCGCTTTTCGGTCCTTTGGTTACATTAAACCTCCGTTGAAAACTTCGTCTTGTTGCAACAACACTGTGTTCTAGGCGGTGGAATTCCAACAGCAGAAAAATCCTCTATTCTAAGGAATAAACCATGTTGTCCACAGCACATTTGCACGTTGTGAACAGCAGACGCTTACAGCAGAAAGACGACGTACAGAATGGCGCACCCACAGACTGCGTTGTCTTCTATATCTTTCACATCACTTGCAGCGACATCTGTTGTTGAAAATTGTAACTACTGTAATTTTGAAAGTTTGTCCACCTGAAAATGTACTGTTGTCCCAAGCATATTGCAACAAACGGTGTATTTCTATCGCTGCTCGTTTAGTTTTTATTGCCGTTTCAAATATACCGGTCATTTTTGAAACACCCTGTATATCTGGGATTGTAATACAGTTAAGATCCTTAGACGCCAGGAAGGCATCTGGCCCAGACGGTATCCCCGTAAGATTATATGTTGACTATGCTACAAATATAGCCCCATTCTTATCCGTCATCTATCAGAGATCACTGGAACAGCGGAAAGTTCCAAGGGACTGGAAGAAGGCCCAAGTCATAACAATCTGTAAAAAGGGTAGAACGTCGAATGGAGGTAATTACCGGCCAATTTCACTGACATCGATTTGTTGCAGAATCATGGGACATGTTTTGTGTTCAGAGGTAATGGCCTCTCTAGACTCTGAGAAGCTCATCTGCAGAAACCAGCACGGTTTTAGGAAACAGCGGTTGTGCGACATACAGCTGGTCCTCTTTGTGCATGACATACAACAGGCTCTAGATACCGGCTCCCAGGTTGATGCCATATTTCTCGACTTTCGAAAGGCGTTCGACTCAGTAACGCACTGTCGCTTGCTCCAAAAAGTGCGAGCTTACGGTCTATCCGATGACATATGTGGTTGGATACAAAGTTTTCTAACAGACAGAGAGCAGTATGTCGTCCTGAATGCAGTGACTTCAACAGAAAGAAGCGCAACTTCAGGTGTGCCCCAGGGCAGCGTAATAGGTCCTCTGCTTTTTACGATTTACATAAACGATATGGTTCATGGTATTGACAGCGGCATTGGACTGTTTGCCGATGATACTGTAGTCTACAGGAAAGTAGTATCACAAGAAGGTTGTGAACAAATCAACGAGGATTTGCAGAAAATAAATGCGTTGTGTAATGACTGGCAGTTATCACTCAATATTAGTAAGTGTAACCTACTGCGTATAAAAAGGCGAAAATTCCCATTAATGTACGAGTACAAAACTAATGCCCAGTCCTTGGAAGCGGTAACATCCGTCAAGTACTTGGGTGTGAGTATTCGAAATGATCTCAAATGGAATGATCAGATTACACAAGTAACGGGCAAGGCGAACTCTAGATTGCGGTTTATTGGTAGAATCCTGAAGCGATGCAATCCTTCATGAAAGAAATTCCTTACAATATGTTAGTTCGTCCAGTCTTAGAGTATTGTTCGTCTTTATGGGACACTTACCAGTTGGGTCTCATTCAAGAGATTGATAAGGCCCAAAGAAGAGCAGCAAAACTGGTGACTGGTACATTTAGCCGGCACGAGAGCGTTACAAATATCATAGAAAGTTGAAGTGCGATACACTTGCAGGTAGTCGACGCAATAAAGGGAAAGGGCTGCTCACTAAATTCCGAAATCTGATCTTTGCCGAGGATGTAGAGCATATATTATTACCACCAACTTTCAAACTGTGCAATGATCACCACTCAAAGATAAGGGAAATTAGAGCTCCTACTAAGGTGTTCAGACCGTCGTTTTTTCCCTCGTGCGATCCGCGAGTGGAACAGAGGGGGTGAAATATGACTTTGGCACGAATTGTGCTCTCCGCCACACACCGCTTGGTGGCTGGCGGAGTATATATGTAGATGTAGATGTAGAGTAGAACGGGAAACAAACTGCTGCTTCAGATAGGTTACATTTTTTAATCCAAAAATTGTGAAAATGTAGTGGAGCGCGATGGACGTGCAACATTAAGAACTGCAAAAGTGCCTCCACTGACGACACCAATGTTCTCGAGAGTCAAGACGAACACAACAACACAGAAATTCAAAAGCAGTAAATAGTTTGATATCAGAAAAGGAAAGCCACAGAATATACATGTGAGAGACTATCGAAACCTCACTGCTCAAAAGAATCAGCGGAACACGCGTATCAGCGTCCAGTATGTTAAATATGTTTTGATATAGGAGGTACGTACTGTCTTATTGCACAGCTTTAGATCTTTGCTTTCCCACAATTTAAGTCTTTCACCATCTGTCGGCTGTGTTACGCATTACAATATCATGTGGTCCCTCAGAAGGAAATGTTTACCGGTGTTCCAGTGTTTCCTGCCGAGGCACACAGACAGCAGTTGTCATCTTTGGACGTGGTATTCAACCAGTCACACGCAATGCGACATCTTAAAGCAGTGCAAGCTGCAAGGACAGTCTCTTTGATGCAAGAAGGATGGAATGTCCGTTGTGTTACCACATATGGCAATGTGTCCCCATCTGACATCCTCAAGTTGAGGACACACTGCAGGGAGATAGGTCAGTACACAAGACGACACATTAAAACCCCACATCAGGACCATTATATAGCCATCTCTGCGTTGAGTCGCCATATGGCTACTGCCAGAGCACTGCTAGACGTTCTCAGAACGGCCACTGGAGACACTTTGTATGATCAGACTGTAAGGAACAAGTTACGAGAAAGGACTTTACGACTCAGATATCGTGTTCGAGTATACCGCTTGACACATCTCGCAGCTTGCCTTCGGTTCAGCAGTCCTCATTTCAACTGCTAACTTCGTCACTGGCGGGACTTGTTATATACAGGCGAGTCCGGATACTGTGATGCAAGGTGATGGCCTCGTTCGCTTGTGGAGACCCCGTAATCTGGGTTACCTGCCGGATGTTGTCAAGGGAATCTACAGTTTTGGCAGCCGGCCGCGGTGGTCGTGCGGTTCTAGGCGCTGCAGTCCGGAACCGCGAGACTGCTACGGTCGCAGGTTCGAATCCTGCCTCGGGCGAGGATGTGTGTGATGTCCTTAGGTTAGTTAAGTTTAAGTAGTTCTAAGTTCTAGGGGACTGATGACCTAAGATGTTAAGTCCCATAGTGCTCAGAGCCATTTTGCAGTTTCGGCCAAGGTTCCGTGATGGTGTGCGGAGGCATCAATGTTGACAGCCATAGGCATCTCGTCGTTGACCGTGGTCGCCTTACCGCCAGTGTTGGACCATGTTTTCCCTGCTACATACGATGGACCCCCTGAATTCCTTCTCAGGCACGATGATGCCAGGGCCCATATTGTTGGTGTCATCAGGGACATCAGTGAAGCCTGGACATTGAAGTAAATGAAATCTAAACATCGTAGAGCATGTATGGGACGTGCTTGACGATCATTTTAGTGGTTGTTCTTTTCCACAAAAGTCTGTCCAAAAACTCTCAAGGACTCTCATTGAATAATGGGAACAGATACCACAGGATGACGTCCATATACTTCGGCGACGTCTGCCACATAGGTGTGAGGCAGTGATAAATGCTCACCGAGGACGTATACGTACTTGAAGCTGTGGAAGTCCAAGGATAAGCACCTATAATGACAGGATGAATGGTCATTTTCGACGCCTGTCAGACATTTCAGTTTTTGTTACGTAAGTGAACGAGGATGTAACGATATTTAGTTGTGCACTTAGTTTGTGATACATAAAGATACAATTTGCTGACATGAGGTGAAGTCCAAAAATATGGCCCCTAATCCCATTAGGGCCATCCTGTCTTAAATTCTCCAGCAAGTGGCTCAATCATGATGTATTACTGTGAACTTATTCACAGGGCGCTGGTGACCAACGAAGAGTGCGTGATAAAAAAAGGTTTCGGTGTGAGAGTCTGAAATCTTGTGTTTTCTTTTGGGAGCAAATGTCAGTTTTTGCTATGTTTTAGTTGCAGAATGTGTTTTACTATGAAATATAAATATTAGAAAACCAGTTCTTTAATAACAGGTAGTCAGCATTCTTTGCTTTATTTTGGATTTGTTGAACATTTTTACATGAAATGTACCGTTGGCAATCACGCACCACATACAACGCTTCCATTCTCCTAATATGGACTCCATGCCGCATCTAATTATAGCCCCAGAGCCATATTTGGGTAAATAGCTTAGCATGTCAACAAATAGTTTCTCTCCTTATTTTCAGACTGCGAAAATGCGAAACTGGGATATAAATACTGTGTTCAGTGGAATTAAATTTGTTCAAGAGGAAAATATACCTGTTAAACAAGCAGTACGTTAATTTGGGATATATAGAGCAACACTGCGGACGAATTTGAGGACTCTAAGTTTGCAAAACAATGAATCTTAAGATGTTTTGAATGTTGCACCAGGACAAACAACTATTTTATCTCCCAAGATAGAGGCTAATTTCGTCCAATACTGTAAAACTATGGATTTTGGGTTATGGGTTACAAGCAGATGATGGTAAACGTATGGCTTTTCAGCTAGCCATTAGAAATAATACTAAGCATCTTTTTAAATTTCAACAAGGACTCGCAGATAAGAAGTGGTTGCAACTGTTCATGAGACGCCATCCAGATATCTGCTTCAGAACACCGCAGCAGCTATCTAAAGGTAGAATCAAAGGATTGTCAAAGGAGAACGTGGACAATTTTTTTTCGATTCTAAAACACGAAATGGAGAAAATAAACCACAACCTATGTGAAATCTTTAATGTAGATGATGCAGGCTTGACCATAGTTCAGCATTAGTGTAGAAAAATTGTTGCTGTAAAAGGCAAATGTCAAGTTCACATATTGTCTTCTGCTGAACTTGATTTTTCCAGGAAAAAACTTTGAAGCTGAATCAGCAAACGGAACTCCTCCATGCACAATCGGGGCAACTCATTCTTATGGATGGATACAACTGGACTTGTGCACTACATAGTTTCAGCACTTTAACAACATTGTCAAACGATCCAAACAATACCCATTGCTCCTGATTTTGGATGGCCACAAGACACACACTCGTAACATCAACGTTATTCAACCTGGTCGAGATAATAGTGCTTCCAAAGTTTACCTACCTCCGCACGACACTGATGAGAGGTAACCATTGGACGTTTCTTTTATGTTCCCGTTAAAATCGACTATGTCCAAGAAACTGGAAATTGGTTGGATGCTCACGAAAACAGAGTTGTTACTCACTATCAAATAGATGCTCTGATGGGTCGTGCTTACACAAGAGCTGCAAATATGTCAATGACTATCAATGGTTTTACATCCTCATGTATTTTCCACATCGAAGAAAATATCTTAGACTCACATTTTATGCAGCTAAACCATGCTCCAGAAGATGATAATCGTATCATATCACCTAAGGATATTCTACCTGTGCCTGTCATTCAAACAAGCACTTCCACCTGACAATGTTCAGCTACCCTTATCACAGGCTCAACTCGCAAAACTATTATTGTGGAGTAACATCAGAGGAAGGAGGACAAGGAGGAATAAGCTGCAACCAAGAAGACAGCTTGCAGGAACTGATGGGGGAAAAGAAAAGTTTCTTCGTTTGAATCCTCTGAAGATCCTTTTGTTACAGATGTTAGTGATGAAAGTGACGTCGATGAAGATGCAAAATTCCCAGTGAGCAAGAAATTGCATTCGAAGGACAGAAAAGGACAAAAAAGTATTCGGTGCTTTCAGTGCTTTTTGTGGAGCTGTGAAAAATTCAGTGATCGAAATCAACGTAAAACTACAATTATTTGCACTCTTCGATAGAAATTTAAATATTAATACAAGAGTTTTCTAGTATTAACTAATTTTTGTAATATATTACGTGTTCTGTGCTTTACTACCAACTGTCAAACTTTGTGTGCCTTTATTACAGAGGGGCCGTATTTGGATCACGTTTCTCTTTAATAAGGGAATGCCACTTTTTATATTGTCATTATTTTTTAGATTATTCATACAGTTAATACAAAAGTTGACCTCGGCACATATAGTAAATATACTTGGGGGTATAATGACACATTCACTTCTCTTTCTTCTAGCAATTTTATGGATTTATAAGTGATAATGGAAAAGGGGCCCAATTTTTGGGGATCTTACCTTACCGATTGCTTAATTATTACTCATTACATATTAGTGGACACCCAAAATCATGTTTCCATAATTCTTTTAGCAGTGTATAATCAACGCGGAGGAGAACGAATGGAAGAGAGAACCATTAACGATGTCAACAATTTACGGAAAGCCATTGTAAGTTCTCCCCTAGGTGTGTCTGTATGAAATTTATCCCAAATTTACCTCCCACTCTATAAAAAGCCTAAGTATTACCAAATATGTGTATCCACAAACTATTAACCAACTTAAAGTCGTGTGCTAACCTTTGACTAAACGAAACCTAATTTGAACTGAAGTGTAACTGGTCTGAATACAACTTGTTAATATATTAAATGCGCAACTGAAGTAAAACGAGTACCGGGTCTCAATCAAAATTTCCACTTACCTTGCGTCTTGATAACATCGGCACAGATTTCTGGAAAGCACAACAGCAGACAGGAAGCAGGAAGCAGCTAAGTTAGGTTTATGTTTTTTAAATAAAATTTCCTCACAATATTCAAACCGTTCGTACCATATGGTACAATGTGGTAAAGCGTAATGAAAAAACCTTCCTTAAACAGTGGGATGTGGAGAGTAACTATTCCTATGAAATGACATTCCAGGACAACAACTTTAGAACTAAGTATGTATTCAAAAAGAAGGAATAAGACTTCACGTGATCTTCGCACATAGCATTGGTCTGAACTATACCACGCTAAAGCAGTGCAGAGTGATTTAAAAAGGGTACAATGTTACCGAGAATTTCTATTAAAGCTAGCATAAGCAGTTGATATGTTAATGCATGATTCTGGGAAGTGAGTTGATCTTTCACTCAGCTCTGAGAAAGCGAAGAAGATTTACTATCTGAAAATAGTCACTCCGGAAAACTAGCTGCGCAGTGCTACAGTCTTACCTCAGGCTTCTTCTCTTCAAAAGGTGAAGTGTGACCAACGCAAGGGTCCTAGGTTGTAAAGGTCATGTAGCACAGAGCTGGTGGCGAAATATACACTCATATGGACTTGTACTACTTGTACACGACTACTATTAAAGTAATGAAATCACATGTTTTTACCTTAGTTATTTGGTTTGCCAGTATTGGATCCTGGTATAGTTTGTAACTGTTTTGTTGAGGACTTGATGTCAATAACGCCTGTGTGTGAAAAACTAGAAACGTTCTGCAACTACTTAATAGATACTTGCACAGACGAGAACGCACTCTTTCCTCAGACCATGTGGGCTGAAATAAGTGCCTGAACGATAGCTCAGCGTGTTCGGTCAGAGGGCTTTCTGCTCTCTGTAAAAAAACAAAACTGAGTGAAATATTCAACGATGAACTGGATGGGATGTCACGCGACGTCCGCCCAGATCAGATGATGAGAACAGTGACGAAAAAGAAAGCTGAAATAGCAGAAACCACTTGTGCCTGCGAAAGTTTCCACAGGAAGTACAATAGTCAGTTCTACTCCTATAGCCCCGATAAACACAGATATCTTGAGGCATTGAAGCAAATTCAACTCGACACCAAAACTGCAATCAGTTCCTCAAAAAAAAAAAAAAAAAAAAGAGAGAGAGAGAGATGGAAAGATCTTGTACAGATTTAATATTCGTAAAGTAACAAGTGGCTAACTTCCAAGGTGGAAAAATTACAAAAGTACAATATGTGAAAGTAGTTTCCCATAAAATAAAACTTGAGCCAGATCGCCTCCTCATGGTACACCCTGGGTGACGCTAAACTAATTGATACAAAAATTACTAATTCATGTGTAAGCAGTTGCTAGATAATCAGAGTCAGTTTCCCTTATTACTTATGACAGGAAAATATTTTACAGCTTCGACTACAAATATGTGTGTTCCTAGTTTGAATGGGAAGATTGGATTCCTTCTCTGACATGGAGAGGCCTTGGTTCTGTGCCCCAAGCGGACCTTTAAGGGTCCAGAAGGCATGGTTTCTAGTTTTCTGACCATAGGCGGCTTGGGTCCTGCGGCTACTGGGGTAGCAGCTTGGTAGCGTTAATCATATCAGATAGCCCAGGCAGCCGGCCATTGTCTGTAGGTTATAATCGTTGAAGAACCATTTCAGTAGATAACATATCATGATATTAAACCATTTTGTAATATTTCACTGTGCCGTAAAAATACAGATTGTGCACATACAGCTGACAGAATACTTAGAATACAATAATTTCTTAATATGAACTTATGGTCTTGGAAGTGATCCTGAGAAAATGAAAGTTTTTCCTTATCAGGAAAGAAAAATCAGCGCACACAAGCCTTAATTTCGGGAAAGATAATGTATGTCACATTTGTCTGAAAAGTAAGACATACTGAACTGAATTGATTTCAGAGCATCAACAGTTCAGTATTGTATTACTTACCAGAAAACAGATATAATGGATCGCATAAGCGACATTTGATAGCTTCCTTAATGTTACAGCGTAAAGTCAAGAGCACTAGAGACGGGAATGTGAGAGCAGAGTGGGCTGTGAAGGAGACTTCAGCCAATTACACGCTGACCGACCCCTCTCCAGAACGACAACGCAACAGCCTCTATGCGAAGAGAACATAAGGGCTGCACCCGGCTGGCCATGGCCGAGTTCTAAAGAAGGTTCAACAATAGCGTCCTGAATACAAGCGTCAAAGTTCATTACTTTGCTCGTACATTCTATGTAGCTCAGTGTTAGAATTGTTATAATGAAGAAACTTATTTGTTTCGGATGTCGCCCTTTGCTTGCGACACTTCTGTGTTAATGTCAAAGTTGAGTATTGTCAACACTAAAAAACTGTTTACAACAGATATTTCGCTCACTCTTGTGTCTCTATTTAGTTTCACAGATTTGCTGCTGTTGGCCATTAACGTACCTAATTATACGACCTATTGACATCATCCTATTCCGGTGCTTTCTATGAATTTCTGTGCATTGAAGTAGCAGCAAACAGTGCATCCATAGTCACTGTAGAGTACTCTTTAATTT
Organism: Schistocerca serialis cubense; assembly: GCF_023864345.2. Lineage (NCBI taxonomy): Eukaryota > Metazoa > Arthropoda > Insecta > Orthoptera > Acrididae > Schistocerca > Schistocerca serialis. The sequence goes on along the minus strand of NC_064640.1, from coordinate 486,455,643 downwards.
GAACCTAAAACTTCGAGCAGAAATATCATATGTGTTCCTTATGTTCTACAGTTATACGATATGTCGACTTTATTCTTTCTCTCTTATGTTCTCCACTGCTTCTCACAACACCGTGAGACTATTAAAATGAAGGTTAATTCTACTTTCTACACCAACCACTCCACAGGGGGAAAATAGGCCTTATGATTTATTGAAAATATCTCGGTATATCCAGATTTATCGATTTCAAATTGAGGGCTTCATTGTAGCATTCCAAGCACTTTATTTACACCGTACACTTCCTAATACCTAACAAATCTCTTTCTCTCTAGCTATATCAACTTCACTCAACACATGGAAACCTGTTTACCGATTGCTGTCTTATAAGTATTTAATGTAGAAGAGAATTAAGTCTGCTCAAAGCATGGCGATCTTGCATTGTAATAGACCGAACGTTTTCTTTATTGCTTACACCGACTGTGGAATTTATAAAAGAGAGATTGTAGTCTCTGTATGGCTACCACAGCCAGACAATGAGGACAGAAATCAGTGTTTTCTGTGTTAATACTATGTCCTTGTATTTACTGATACATTCGTGGTACACACATAAACTCTGGAATTAAATAGTTATTGCATGCGGAGGAATTCTAGGAAAGTGATTTACCAAAGAAATCGAATCCACCATTTTTCATGTGCTGATATCTCATTTATAAGACATGAATAAGGATAGTGACTACTGGAGCTTATTTCCGAGTGTGCTATAAGGAGTAGTGTACGTCTAACGTTTGTATGTTAAAATATCTGAGGGTAGTAACTGGATGCAAAATTAATAAACAACAGAGATACACGAAGAGCAATCATAGTCAACAAAGACAATATTTCTTAGAAACAGGTGCTTAAGAAATAGTCACGTAAAGAGCCCGCTGGAACATCAAATATGCTGTATCTTTATCCTTTGCGATGTGTTTTCATCGAGAAACCATCTATTTGTTTGCTACAGTAACTTAAAAACGTATTTTTCCTCACACATTACTTTTTGTATTTGATTTTAGAATAGAAATCATTACGATGGCTTCCGGCTAAATGTATTCGAAAGTAATATTCCACAATGAACTCTAGAAACATTATTTACAGCCATTCCTAATGGATGGGGGAAGCCGTTACAAATCAGAAATGATCAGCGTATGACTATTATAAGTACAATACAACAACACTTGCACTACTTCCAAATGTAAACTCTAGTATGCCAACCAACTCAGCTTCTTTGTAGCCTTTCTGCTGTTCATTGATTTTATTTTACTTCACTCTGAGCACCAAGGCCAGCACCCTTGAGCGAATCGACGTTCATCGTGTATAGCATTTAACGAATTGTGTCATAATATGGTTCTTGAAGACAGTAAAGACATCTGCTGTCTTCAGATAGTATTTGAGCCGCCATTTAAATAGTTTCCCAGTTGCAGTGTACTGAATTGTACATATGATATTCAAATGCTGATGATTTCCTAGTTTGTTACATATTCCCAATCTTTTACAGTTAGCTGCATATAATCTTTGTAGCATTTATTGAGGAAAATTACTTTCGAATACGTTTAGACAGGAGCCATCGCAATGTTTCATTTTCTAATATCATATACAAAAAAGTAATGCGTCGAGAACCATAGCATTTGAAATTAGTGTAGCAAACGAATTTATTGGTTTTCGATAGTTATGTATCCCAAAGGATAATGGCACTGCATATTTGGTGCTCTAGCAATTGATAATTCAAAATAAATTCACTGTACTCTACTGTTTTCGTCTTTGAAAGCGTCATAGATTATTACTAATGACACTGAATCACAGAAATAGTACATTTGGTACTGACTGAGGTGACGCAATGAATAAGGAGCTATATTTACTTTCGCGAAGAGTACAGCTGAACTCTCCATCTGCTCATCCATATTTAAGTTTTGAGCGTTCTCCGTACACTACTTAAAGCGAATGACACAATGATCCCCTTGGAATGTTGTTTTTGTGAGTCATCCATCGCTAATGGTGTTATGATTATCTAGACGTAATGTCCTTATATTGTTGCATTGATATATAATTATCTTTAAGTATACTAATCTAATTTTGTTGATATATGATTGCACTTCAAAGCGGTCTGATTGCAATTTCTCCTGATGTCAAAGACTGAATCACTTTGTATAATTTTCTATCCAATCTCGCAAAATAACCCACTGTTTGGTGATAAGTGCCAGTCAGATAATGTTATTACATTTTTCTTGGTTATTATTGTTAAGTACTACAATAGTACTGTTGCAATATCATAGCACACTGATAAGTATATAATGAAATCTAATATATCATTAGGTTACAAGCAAGTAATGAGTTTATTTAGTAAAATGTTTATACATTTATTTCACAACATGTACACATATTAACACAGATCAAGAGGCACACACTTGGCATGCCACAAGTTTTTTCAACTTTCCTATTTTATACGAGTAGCTTAGCGCAATTAATAATGAACACGATATATACAGTCCATAGAAGTCTCTATTTTAGGTACTTTCTCTTCCATATTGCAACCATTCAGCTATTTTTAAAACCAATAAAAGTGAATTGTAAAAAATACACTGCATGGAACATTACTAATTCAATAAAGCCTTCTGCCAACATAAATTTATAAACATTAATCTAATGACATGTTTCACGACTTGTAATGCACCTCCTTTATTCTGCACTTCTCCTTTGCAATAGTAAATAGTGGCTGCTAAAGTAAATAAAAAGTAATTTTTTTATATTTAAGGAAAGCCGTATGGATAAATATCGTCTGCACAATGGACGTACATGTGGACTATATGCTGCTCAAGCAGTGTTAATGTTCAGTTGCAGTATGGAAAGCAGAAAACATTTTGACACAGCTTCACAGAATGTCTTAAGGTGTTCCAAAGAGCTGAAAGTTTCCATGATAGCTTACTCCTATCTCATCACAAGCATATGTAATTGTGGCATAATGTCACACTTACAAGAATGATAGAAGCGTTAGCTACATAACCATTGCAAAATGATTGCTTTGAAATAAGCACTAGTTTTAATACGCTCTATACTCTCAATAAAGCAGCACACACTCATTTTAATTGTTCTGCACAATTGCAGATCTAATAGCTACTTACACACAGATAAAAAGATATTATATCTTTCTTACTTATTTCCACATAAAGCGAACATTCTTAGGCAAATACTGTGCTACATAGTTAATATTTTTCATCGGTGGTTCCAGTGTAGCAAGGAAATGAGAAGTATGATACTTGCTGTATTTGAAGACAGAATAGTCTTCCAAATGGTACATCATTGTTACACGCATAAAGGATGCTGTACAATGAAAAACGATGTAGGATGATATTCAAGAGACGTTTGAGTGGGGTATTTTGTAACACCATAGGACTGCACATATTTAATAATATAAGACCAAACATAATTTTCTTATGTGTGGGTTGTTACTGACAGGAAATTTTGAGTAAAAAGTCGAAGGCAAGCATATTCCTTGGAGCACAAACTTAACCAAATCTAGCATTGTCATTACAATTTCATTAATTGTTATTGATGATCAACTTAATCTTAAATCCAGCATTACGGAAAGGCACTATTTGCCAAGATCCGTAACTTTTTATTGTTGTGTTGGAATCACACGTCTACCAACAATTTTCAGTGAAAATATTGATCCTATTCACACTTATAAGTCCATAAACCTAACGAACATATTATAAATTCGTTTTAAAAGTCTCCTCAACAAAGATTAAAATCAGCGCAATGAAAAGTTATTTCCTTGCAATATATTTAATGTCAGCTGCACACGGTTAACTCATATGTTTATTGACAGTTAACTTTCTTGACTATTTAGAAATGTTTAAATATATGATGGAAACCTCGACAGTTGTCATGCAATTTGTATTCCAAAAGTTGGTCATTCAAAACGAAGATGTGTGTAAGACATTTGGTGAAAGTAAATTCACAGTTGATATGCTTCACTTAGACTCTGATAACTCCAACGTGATTGTAAAGCTATTAGCCACAGTTATGAGGTACCAGTTCTTGTCAGTATGCCTTAACGTTGTAAAATGACTACATGCCATCTGATGATGCAAAGCTGATAACAGAGTATGATGCAGGAAATTTCTTAAAAAACTGGGTCTCAAGAAAAATATCTGTGCTGAAGAAAATCATTTGTTTGAGCATTCAGTAAAGTCAGATTCAATTGCATACAGCAATATTTGGTATTAATAATTGTGCTAGATAGTGGGATACTACACAAATTACAGTATATAGATAAATATAAATTTTATGTCCATAAATGCAAGTTCCAAAGATATACTTTCGACACCTCATAAAACGAAGATTTTTGTCAATATTTCAATTCTTTCAGGAAGTGGAACACACACATTGGTATAAGCTATACACAGTAACCATGAAATATTTACATTTTTCCTTCTATTGATACGTAGGAATTGGTATGTAACTGAGTCAAAAATTAATGCCTGCTGGTACACATATAATAACTGAATACAGCGTCACATTTGTAAATATTCTCGGTATTATTTAAATCGAGGCTGTGTTCCAGTTATTAAAATATTTATTTTGTGCTTAATTCTAAAATATTTACTAAGCTACCTAATGTATCTACAAAATATTTATTATATTTAACAGAACGTTCAACATTTCTATTAATGACAAGCATATGACATTGAACGTCCAATTTAGAAATCACTTTACCTTGTTTGTTTCTCCTATACTAAATCAGAGAAACATTTTGAGTATTATTATTTGTCAGTGACATAATGTTTCTGCTCTCTATGATTTATCAGAAACTACTGTCAAACAACAAATCATTGCCGGTTTGGGATACGTGAATTTCGTTTACATTAAACACTTTTTGTATACTGTACAAAACCTTCCTAATGCTATTGTACCTATTAAAACTACTGAACACATCCGAATACCTTTATTCCTGTTGGATGTGTTATACTCTTCTATATCTAATAGTCCCTGCCTACATTCCTAACTTGTATGTAGCTTCTGAATTATGTAAATTAACCGTAACATTTAAGATTACCGTACACCTTTTTTAAGTGTTATGGATTGAGGGAGAAATCGGAAGTATCTGAAAATCAGAATGTAGTGCAGATATAGTTATTCAAATTACTCTGAGTGATTTCTGTTATTTTTTCTAGGTCACTGCTATAAATGTGTGTGCTATGTGTGAAACTATTATAGGATCATGAATCTTGTAATTTGTCCTGCTAACTGAATGCTCAATGAATTTTCAGGTGTGCAGTTAGTCGTTATATTCTACCATGCATGATATCTCATCTAGGCACCTACCAGATATCTTCAAGTGAGCCGTCGAATACTGATATCAGTTACCCATGGTACACTATCTATTATTGTGCTAAGAAACTGATGACATAGGTAGCAAGTACTAATCTTCGACAGGACACTTGAAGCTATCAGGAAGTTGCCCAAATCAGATGATGTGTGGAAAAGAAAACGACAACTGAGTACACATCCGTAACGTAATCGTACAAGACTGTAAGGGGGATGTTATGGTATTGCAAAAAAAAAAAAAAAAAAAAAAAAAAAGAATTTAGTTACTTTTAAGCCACAAAACTTGACAGTTCAGTTCTAACATGTCGTTATAGAACTGAAATCAAGTCTGTGTACACCATGATCCTCAAATAACAAAAACCTAAGAAGTAGAGTTAGAGGTGTAATGATTAGCTTGACATTTTCTTGAATTCTTGACATAAATGAACCACAAAAAAGCTCTATATAACGGTCAAAGAGCTGGAGACATGTGGTAAGTTACCTCCGCCTTTCTGAGAACAAAAATGTGGTACGACAGTGACAGTAGCACTGAATACTTGTCAATAATTCTAATAAATAATATCATACCACAAATGTCTGCTTACAGTTGATTAGATGCCAGACATAACATCTTCACTGTGTACTTAGCTAAGATATTTACTCGAAATCTGTGTGAGCTACAAATACAATATTTGGGCTTTCGTAACTGAAGTGACATTATAGTTATCAAAACTTGGACTGTGTAACACATTGAACACAAAGTTTCTTCCTTATATTTAATGTGGAACCTGTAGCATAAACGCATTAATAGGAAGTAATGACAGAGGTGACCTTAATTGCGAAACAGCAACATGTGGCACCATACTTGATAGTGTAAACTAATGAATCCCGTAACTGTTTAATCGTTTATTTTCCTGAAAATAATTTCAGTGCTCTTGTGAAGTAGACGGTATTTTCAGAACCACATAGATGTTCTGTAATTACACGTAAGACTCAAAATGTTCTTTCTTAAGACTCCTTGCGTACCTGTTTCTATTATTTTACACATCTAACATTCAGAGTGAACAGGTAAGTTACATGTTAGGAAGGCCTGATGTAATGTGAAACAAATGTCGTGTAAATTATTTTGCAGTAATGAACATAATTTTATGTGTGTTTACAGCATTTATTTTGTGGGTGTACAATAAAATGCTATGAATTATTATCTAATTAATAATGACTTCAACTAAGATATGCATTGATTTCATATCAGGATTACACGAATTATTTACAAGATGTAAATATTTTATTAACTGGAAGAATGCCTCTAAAATTTTATCATAATAAACATCGAAAATGTGTATTTGAACAACAACTAAATTTAAATAAACGGTTCCATCACATATGCACTCACTATTGATTCCAAATTTTTCTTGCATATTCTGGAAGTGAAATTAAAATCAACCAACATATTGGCGATCAAACGATGTAGGCAGCTAACTCTGTACACTGAGCTTTGGCCCCTGCCATTGTGTTGCCTGAGATTGATCAGGTGTATTATAAATTAGTTGATTATTTGAGTAAAATGAGTCTTAATTTTCACAGCTTGAGGTGTTGTATGGAAACATGTACATAACATAGAAATGTCACAATTTATAACTGTCACATGTTTATATTCTGAACAAGAACCATCTGTACCTTGTGTTATGAAAATCATCAAAAGTCATAATACACCAGCAAACATATGCCATCATTATCAAAAAGACCAAAGTGATAGATTATCATATATCTGAGCTTGGGTTAATAAATAATACCTGAGGCCTGACAGTTCATATGTCTCTTTAGAGTTTAAGGAACCTAATATCTACTACTCTCCCCAGATACAATAAATATTGAAAACATTTATTAATTACTACCCTTATGACTTTTCAGTTCATGTTTTTTTCTCTTTTTAATTTTATAATGCCACCAGCGCACTCACACAAACATTATCGTTTAAAAGATGCCGGCCACCGTTAATAACGAAGCAAACGAATATAGTTATGCAAGTCACTATAATTTTACGCAATCAGATATTGTTGTCTGATTTACATCGGTATCCTTTCAATACCATAACAATTTTTTTGATAAAACCCACCATTCTGAGCTTTCTTTCGTAATGTTTACAAATGTAAAATCTGTGTAATGCGATGAGAGCAACGCAGGATGACCATACGATTTGTCACTGATACGTCTAGCCTTATACTTTGTCTAGACATATTTTACATTCCAGGTAGGACGTTTTGCTGCAGTGTGACTGAGATTGTTCGTATAATACAGTTCACAACGTTTGGAGTCTTTCACACTACAGCCAACTTTTCCAGTGGTACCGTAAATTATCGTCGATATGCTGTCTTTGACGTTCAACACCCTTTTGAGGGACAGTGTGATGATAACAATAATCAGAAATTACTACTCTGTGAAGCCACACTCCACTAGGAATTTAGGCTGGGTTGTCATGAATTTAGTTCTTTGGTATTTATGGTACATTCATGTCGATGTGAATGAAGAAATCATATATTTGTTTCTTAGAAGGCTCTCCTTAAGCAAGATATTTGTTTATGTTTTCTTTTATTTCCCAGCCACGTTACGCTGAAGATTCAGCATCATCAGTGGGCTTTTATTCTCTTTCCTTTTGCCATATACTGTGGTTTTCCTGGATTTCTTTGTTATTTTATTGCAGTTGTTTTCTTTCACAGCGTGTAGTAACAAGAAAGACGATGAAAGCATACTGATGATGCTGAAACCTCAGCGAAACATGTCTGGAAAATAAAAGAAAAGATAATAACTGTACTATGGTCAAGGCGAACCTTGTCTACATATAAATCTGTTTTTGAGGAAACATGGACAGAAGAGCTTCAAGATGATTAAAACGTATACTCTTTGCAGATAAATATTGGTTAAAACGTAAGACTCTAGGTACATATACATTTAAAAAATCCAGAACTACACATATGAGCCAATATCCCAAGAATTAATTATTTTCCTTAAGTGAATGGGCTGTTACCTTCCTGTCACAGTCTGGAGAAACCTTAATCTTAATGCTCCATAGTATGTAGTACAGTATTCGTTCGAGGTATGCTACTACCTCATAAAATGCCAGCATGTTAAAGTAATAATGTGAATCTTATTTCAATATAAACATGGCTTTGTGTTTAGTGATATTAAGTAAATGGTTGGTCCCTCTTTTAGATTAATCTGCAATACTGAATTTATGAAAAGGCTATCGATCAATTCACGAACATTCTTATTTCCCTTGAAAGAAGTTATTTATTTCAAGGTTATTTCGAACACGGTTTCAACTATTTCCGAATATTTTGTGTAGCAAATGCCAGCTAATAATCATCTAGATATGCTGTTGTTAACTTCCCATGAATTATTAGGAGCAATAAATCAGTTTAATGGTAGCAAAAGTTTTCTTTTACGCACTGATGAAATGTACAATGAATATTTTATTTATCCATCTAATAATTTTGGAGAATCTCATGTAATGGAAAAGTGCCGACACTATTAACGTATGTAGGTCTGCAGCTCAGAATAACTCCGTTCTTTTCATGAGGTTATTATTTCCAGTTATTACAACGCTATAATTCTCCAGTCTGTGCTTCTTACCATACGTTGCGGTAACGAAGTCAGATTGTCATCTAAGGCCACTATTTTGCCTTAGTTTTGGTTCGTAATATGTGTTATACATTCCCTCTTCACTGCTGCAGAAGCTGTTACGACATAAGAAGCTCACCTTCACAAAAGTGCTCATCTAGCAGTCAAATGTCGAGAATGATGACTGCAACAGTAAAAATTTTGTTTTACCTAATGTATGTGTGATAGTAAGGGATTGCTATCCACTGCAGAATGTATTAGTTTTACATGTGATTCAGTAGAATTGATTATTAGTTTGTTAACCATTAAGGTACATTTTGTATGCTGATAATTCGAAGCTCTGATTTAGGTAGAATAAAAAATCATTACTCGTGGGGTTTTTATAGATCAGTGCTGAATACAGGCAGTGTTGGCAGTTTCAGGAAGTAACAGTGGTTTAGTGATCGGATCATAAATGAAGTTGTTATTTTATTTAGAAGCGTGCGATGTACCAAAGCGATCTAAGGAATGTGGCTGCAACCTATAACTGATGTTATGTAACAGGAGGCTCTCATAATTTTCTAATAGTTTTCATTTACATTTCACATCAGTAGGATATACTGAATATGTTACACAACGTAAGAAAATAATAAACAAGTGGCTAGTACAGAAAACACACAAATTGCTACCGTAGCTGTTGGATTAACTATAGAAAATAATTGGAGCAGAAATATATTGTGAACTGCTGCAAGGCAGGAGGTGATGAAAAGCGAGGGAGGGAGGCAGCCGTTCAGATCCAGGTCTGGACGCGCGTGCGGCGGGCGGGCGCCGGCGGGCCGTGGTGGCCCATCCCCATCCCCAGCGCCGAGCCGTCGCCCGCGCCGGCCGCTCGTCAGGATGCGCTGTGCGACAGATCGCGTCCATACGGCCGCCAGCGTCGGCCGCCCTCTCCACGGTACGTCGAGTAGCTGGGCGCCATATCCGCGTGCGTCGTCACCGTTTCTGTCGATCCGTGCACCCTCGTCGAACCTGCGCACACAGACTCTGCGGTAACTATGAACTGCTAAGTGTATAACTACGCATAAATTATTGACTGCATTTATTGACTGTTCCGTCTGTTCTTGGTAGAATATTGTCATACATTATGATTGAAAACACACACACCACTGGTGTAATATTCTACAATATTTATCATTTATTTCACAAATCGCTTTTAGACTTTTACGCCATCATCAGGTGCAGGGATAAGTATGTAGTGCAGTGAAATTTCAGTGGACAAAGATTTTAAACTAGTGTATCTACTGAGTGTCTCCATTTAAAGAGGTGAAAAATGTTAATGTTAGGTTAACTGCAGGATTATTCCACTCTAAATTCAATGTAAGATTATTTAACTAACATAAAATATGTAACACATTAACTAATGAACTATATACAAATTACAACAGATGTTCATAGAAGAAAATAAATTGAACAATAAACTTTAGTAACATATTCCAAAAGTGTGTCTGAACAAAATAGTCATGTCTTTAACTGATCCTAAATACTAAACAGATCAGACGCAATAGTAATATTAAACAGGTATTTGAAGCAGCTGTGACTGTGGAAGTAAAATCTTTAACACAACAAGAGAAATTATAGTAACTGAAATAAAGGAAAATGGGGCATGTAAGTAGGACGGGTAATTTAGAACATCGTCTGGATGATATTATGAGTACTATCTGCAGTTAGAATTGGTGATTGATGAAAGTGTGTCTGGTTATTCAGTAGTAAGCTCGGGCAGATGGACATATATTTATTATCTTCCATTATTTTCTGATAGTTCATCTTCCTTTTATTATGGTTGGGCGGCCGCTGTGGCCGAGCGGTTCTAGGTGCTTCAGTCCGGAACCGCACTGCTGCTACGGTCGCAGGTTCGAATCCTGCCTCGGGCATGTTATGTTTGTTATGTCCTTAGGTTAGTTAGGTATCAGCAGTTCTAAGTCTATGGGACTGATGACCTCAGATGTTAAGTCTCATAGTGCTGTGCTTAGAGCCATTTGAACCATTACGGTTGTGATGTAATATTTTATACGTTCACCTAGTTACTGTGGTATTAACATCTTTTATGTTACTAAATAGTCTTACATATCATTAACTCTGAAACAATATTTCTTTTTTGTCCCTAAATTTAACAGTAACATTTTTCACGTCTGAATATTCTTAATAACACCATTACTAGTAAAGACAGTAATGACTTTAATATGGCACTAGACTAAATGGGTATCCATTTATTAGCAGAACTCATGGACAATAAGTTCCCAAAGTTTCAATCATGAATTCACATACGAAGTGCCTGAAAAATTAGTAAATGCGTGACGCGACGTTCCTGCCACGCCCAATTTTTGACGAAACACTTGAATGCTAGCTCGGTGAACAACGATTTCGTGGATTAATTTGAAGCAAACTTGAACAGATACACGTAGAAGGCTGTGATATATGCTCTTTCGTCTTACAGACCTACTGCGACTCTGTTCCGTACCTCAGAAACAAAAACAAAAGCAGCTGTACTGTTTATGAAGAAGCAATTCTTGTTTTGCCCCATTTTCATCTGCTACAGTTTTCGTAATTGCAGCTCATGATAAGTTCTTGTATTTAATGTTGGGAAAGTAGAGAGGATGAAGGTATTACAGAAAATAAATTTTAAGATAGGAAATTTCACTGAAGACATCTTGCGAAATATAGATTTACAGCACCTCTCTGCAGGTGAAAAGTCAGTTGAAGAGAGCAGAAAGCAAGAGACGGGAAGAGAAGCCTTGAAGGGAAAGAGGATCCAGAGTACAAACTTTTGGTGACGTAAGAAAGCACGTTAGGTTGAACTTTAAATTGCTTATCCTGAAAATAGTTTTTCAAAGGTTTATGTACATTCTTCTCTAAATCTATGAAGGCCAGAATTACGAAATTTTGTAGACTTATTTCTATAGACCCAATAAATGTAGTCTCAACAGGATATTCTGAAATTATGAGTGTAAGTTAAGATATAGGGCAAAGTGCTTGGAAGTTTGCATCCACATCTACATCTAAATGATTACTCTGTAATTCACACTTAAGAGGGTTCATCGAACCATTTTCATACTTCTTATCTACCATTCCACTATCGAATGGCACGTGGGAAAAAGGGAACACCTAAATCTTTCCGTTCCAGCTCTAATTTCTATTGTTTCATTATGATCATTTCTCCCTGCGTAGGGGGGTGTCAACAAAGTATTTTCGCATTCGAAAGAGAAAGTTGGGGACTGAAATTTAGTAAATATATCTCGCCGCAAAGGAAACCGCCTTTGTTTCAGTGACTGCCACCTCACCTCGGGCATCATATCAGCGACACTCTCAGCCCTATTGCGCGATAAAACGAAAGGAGCTGCCCTGCTTTGCTCTTTTTCGATGTCCTCCGTGAATCCCACCAGGTAAAGATCCCACACCCCGCAGCCATATTCCAGCAGAGGGCGGACAAGTGTAATGTAGGCTGTCTCTTTAGTGGGTTTGTCGTATCTTCTAAGTGTTCTGCCAAGAAAGTGCAGTCTTTGTTTCGCTTTCCCCACAATATTATCTATGTGGTCTTTCCAATTTAAGTTGCTCGTAAATGTAATTCTTAGATATTTTGTCGAATTGAGAGCCCTTACTTTTGTGTGATTTATCGTATAGCCAAATTTTATCGAATTTCTTATAGTACCCATGTGGATGACCTCGCACATTTCTTTGTTTAGTGATAATTGCCACTTTTCGCACCATACAGAAATTCTCTCTATATCATTTTGTAACTGGAATTGATCGTCTGATGATTTTAATAGACGGTAAATTACAGCGTCATCTGCAAACAATCTAAGGCGACTGCTCCGGTTATTACTCAGATCATTTATATAAATCAGGAACAGCAGAGGGCCTACGACACTACCTTGCGGAACGCCAGAAATCAATTCTGCTCTACTCGATGATTTACAGTCTATTACTACGATCTGTGACCTCTCTGAGAGTAAATAACGAATCCAGTCACACAACTGAGACGATACTCCATATGCTGGCAGTTTGATTAATAGTCGCTTGTGAGGAACTGTATCAAAAGCCTTTTGGAAATCTAGGAATATGGAATCACTCTGAGATCCCTTGTAGACAACACTGATTATTTCATGGGAATAAAGAGCTTGGTGTGTTGCACAAGAACGATATTTTCTGAATCCGTGTTGGTTATGTATCAATAAGTCATTTTCTTCAAGGTGATTCATAATGTTCGAGTACAGTATATGCCCCAAAATCCTGCTGCAAATTGAGGTCAGTGATATGGGTCTGTAATTCACTGGGTTACTCCTAATTCCTTTCTTGAATATTGGTGTGACCTGTGCTACTTTCCAGTCTTTAGGAACAGACCTTTCGTCAAGTGAGCGGTTGTATGTTATTGCCAGGAAAGGCGCTATTGTGTCTGCATTGTCTGAAAGGAACCTGATTGGACCGGAAGACCTGCCTTTCTTAAGTGATTTGAGTTGTTTCGCAATACCTAAGATATCTACTTTCATGCCACTCATGCTAACAGCTGTTCTGGCTTCGAATTCAGGAATATTTACTTCGTCTTCTTTCGTGAAGGGATTTCGGAAAACTGTATTTAGTAACTCCGCTTTAGTGACACCATCATCGGTAACATTTCCATCGCTGTCGCGCGGTGACGGTATTGACTGCTTTTGCCACTGGTGTGCTTTACTTATGACTAGAATCTCTTTGGGTTTTCTACTATATTTTGAGACAGTATTTCACTGCGGAAACTATTAAAAGCATCTCGCATTGACGTCTGCTCTAAATTTCGAGCTTCCAAGAAAGTTAGCCAGTCATGGGGATTTTGCGTTCTTCTGAATTACGCATGCTTTTTTCGTTGCTTCTGCAACAGTGTTCTGACGTTGTTTTGTGTACTATGGTGGATCAGTCCCGTCTCTTATTAACTTATGCGGTATGAACCTATCTATTGGTGTTGATACTGTATCTTTGAATTTGAGCTATATCTTGTCTACACTTACATAGTTAGCTTGGTAGGAATGGAGACTCTCTCTTAGGAAGGCATCAAGCGGATTTTAATCTGCTGTTTTAAATAGATATATTTTGCGATTATTTTTAGTGGTTTTGATTGATATGGTTTTGAGCCTCATTACAGTGACCTTGTGTTCACTAATCCCTGTATCCGTCATGACGCTCTCTGTTAGATCAGGATTATTTGTGGCTAAGAGGTCAAGTGTGTTTTCGCAAACATTTACAGTTCGCGTGGGCTCATGAACTAACTGTTCAAAGTAATTCTCAGAGAAAGCATTTAGTACAATTTCGAAACATGTTTTCTCTCTACCACCGGCTTACAGAAATATAATTAAGAATTTATTAACGTTCTCTTATTCAGGGTATCGAAAAAATTTCATGACAGAAACTTACTACGTGCTAAGACATTACACAAAGAAAATTTCGTAGACTTCTCGTGAATAGTTTCTGAGAAAAAGGTACACGCACTAGTTTTTGAAAACAAAGTTTTAAAATTACGTGAGAAAAGTCGAATATACATAACCCAAGGAACTTAAAAGTAAATGTGTTAATTTCATCATTTCTAGTACACTGACCCATTCTGTACACTGAGACATTTTAGTATGACTGGCATACAAGATAAATTTGTATGTTATCATCCTTCTCAAAATTAAATGTCTTTTATCACTAGCATGTACAGCATAAAAAGAATAAAATGCTATAACTGTTTGGCCAGATTGGACGATCAGTAGCCTAAGAGGGGTAGATATATCTTTTTTACGAACAATACTTGTCAAGAAGACGTCACATCTCTGGACTTTGAAGACAGTCACATCAGTCATTTGTTTTTTATAGATGAAATAGTTGAGGATAAGAGTGTACATATGACATTTAGCATGGAAATAAAGGTGTGTCACGCAACTGCTGTCAAAGTTTTTTTTCCATAAAATTGTTTGTGACACTAGTAATCGAAACTGTCCAATCAGATGGATGGACATGTTGGTGGAGAGATCATCCTAGAGTTGGAATTATATACAAGGTTTCGTGACGGACTTTTCGCTGCTATGCCTGCTATAAGGAACTTCAAAAGTATCTGACAATTAAGTAGACACTTTCCTTGAGACTCTGCTTGTGCACGTAAGTGATGACCGCCAGTGAGTATCCAAGGAAATGCCCTGCTATCGCATGCCAACTAGGCAATCGTCACAACAATAGGGTGCCATCGCTCATGTGTAACTGCCGCACTGCAGATAGATTCATGACCGAAAATCCAAAGAAATATTCCCATCACAGTATCCTACCAATGCTCCGTTTGACTGAGAGCAATAAATATAACCCAGGAAAAACGCCCCTGAGGTTTTCATTAATATGAGGGCAATATTATTCTTTCCTGATTTCGAACATTATGATGGAAACATGATAACTGCTACGTTGTGTCATTAAATTATTTCTGA
Source organism: Schistocerca serialis cubense (assembly GCF_023864345.2). Taxonomy (NCBI): domain Eukaryota; kingdom Metazoa; phylum Arthropoda; class Insecta; order Orthoptera; family Acrididae; genus Schistocerca; species Schistocerca serialis. The sequence goes on along the minus strand of NC_064640.1, from coordinate 486,440,245 downwards.
AAGTACCTAGCCAAGGTAAAAAATAGAAATTTTGTGAAAACGCAGCAACTGTACTGTTCTAAATTTAGTATAGTAATACTGCTGGAGCACTTAAAATCTCATATTTATAATTAAATTGAAATATCACACTCAAATGCAGTTATCTTGTAGCTAATAAACTTAATCGATGCTAAGTAACTCCCAACGTGTTGCCTTAACAAAATTCAGTACCACAGTATTCGATCACAATATTTACATTCATCGGTTTATTTAATGTTTAGCTTGTAAAATTAATAGAGGAAGCAACGAAGTGTTCATTTTGCTGTTAAACTTAAGTTCTGTCTTAGTGCTTCCTCAACAGGTAGCATGCAACCGCATCTCCAGACATACCATGGCCTGATGAGAACTAACGCCTCCAAATTTTTTATATCGAAACACATGAAGCTTTTCGAATAAAATAAACGTTATTAAAATTCTGCATCTTTATTTTTCTTCTCTGCATGTTTATTTCTCAACACAGTCACCCTGGTAACGAACACATTTCTCCCAACGTGGAAACAATTTGATGATACCGTCACAGTCGAGTGTTCAGCTTTGTAGACGGGACCATTACCTCACCCCTTCTTGCACCGCTTGATCACCAGTCCTCCAAGATCTTCTTTAAGCTTTGGAAACAGATGAAAATCGGACGGGACCAATTCGGGTCTGATGCCAGTGAATCCAAGGCATCGGATTGTTGTGGATGTCTTAGCGCTCCTGTGTGGTCTGGTATTGTCCTACTGAAGGCGAGGGTGTTCTATATGTGGGCATGCGGCAAAATCTTCGAATTCGAAACTCAGATACAGCTCACTATTTCTCACGCACCGACCTATTTATATTACACACCACCATGTTACACGCTACTATTCAGAGTCCTGTAGCGCTACAGGGCTGCAAATTTGTAGACATGAAGAATGTAGTAGCTTTTGTCTTCTTTAAAAAGATTTAAGACTTTTTACATAAAACAATCGGAAATTTTACTTTTCAGCATCCCCTTGTATAATTTATGTGCAGTCTGTACACTGACTTACTCCATACTACGTTGACAGAAGTCGCATAGTTGATACAATGAAGGTAGCCACCAGATGATGTGTGTGAAATCTACTTTTCAGCGTGGTTTGTCGAAAACGGTGGAAAGGCTGAAATTTTCACAAATGACAGACGTAATTTGCTTCATGAAATGCCAGAAACCATTATCTGTATTGTTTGAAAGTTAATCGTGCAGCATAGAAGACGATCCATTTCAAAACAAATACACTAGTGCCCAAAAGTTAAGTATAATCACGAAAACACAAAAGTAAAAGGCTAAAAGATGAGCCATCGCCTGATATCATCATAAATATTTATCTACGAGTACTACTTAATCGCTTTGTGTACGGAAGGAATATTACGAGCTGTGAACAGCGGCGTAGCTGAAAAATAAACCAAGTACTTCATGAGTCCACTCATGTCTCAGTCTCGTTTGCGCGTTCATAGCGATCACAGTTTAGCCTTTTCGTGAAGTTGGCAACGTAATGCCACAAAAACTCCATTTTGATCCTGTTTTGAGTGGTAAAATACTGGGCCACCTGGAAGCAGGCTAGGCCTAATGTCTCTGTATCTATATATTCCACAAAGTGTCATTTCGAGTCTTTGGCGACGGCTGTTTGTCGGAGACGAGTCCTAGGTCGGCCAAGAATAACCAACCCACTGCAAGACCGATGTATGACCGTAACTGCCAGAAGAAATCGGAGTAGACTTGCAAGACAATTACGACACGGTATTGCGGAACCTGTGTTGTTCATATATACGATGCAATGTTCCTTAAGGGCGCGTAATGTCCGGAGGAACCTTGCATCGTATTTATAAACAACACAGACGCTGCAGTTTCGTATTTATCCGCCTACAATGGGCAAACGGCTTTCACTTAAAGTTTCTCTCTGTGTAAGAACATACTTAATAAATGTATGAGTCCAGGTTGTACACACATGGCTAACGACATATTCAAGTTTGGGTCTGGCCTTGAGTCGCGCTCGGATAGCTTAACGATAAGGCGGCCACTGGCAAATAGTGGAAAATCCAGGTTCGAGTCGTCGTCTGGCACAAATTTTGAATATCATCGTTCCATTACACAGCTGATGGTTGTCTATATTCTCAAATGCGAATACATTTCATGCAAGACAAGTGGCTGCAGAGCTTTCAGCTGCCTCTGGATTTGCTGTATCCCGACAACCTGTGTGTCTGAGGCTCAGAACAGCAGCTGTGTTTCTCAGACGTCCTGCCGTGTGATTCTCGATCATTGCACCACAAAGAAGGGCCCATGTAATGTGTAGTCAGCAGCATTAAAACTGAACCTTGAACGAATGGCGCAATGCGCTCTTCATAAAGATATACCGCTTCAGGCTGGAAAAATGATTCTCGTAGTATATTATCTGGACGGAACCTGGTAGCTGATACAACCTCAGGAACATCGTAGAAAAAGACCGCTTTGGTGGTAATGGTGTCATGGATTGGGGAGGCATTACGCTGAATGGCCGTACTGAGCTGTGCATCTACGGTGGTGGTCGGAGAAATTCTGTAAGTCCACATGTTCGCGTTTTCAGAAATGTAGTGGGTCCAGATTTCTTCTTTATGGACGATATCACACGTCCACATCGAGCTGTTGTGGGGGATGAGTTTCCTGAAGGTGAAGGCATCCGTCGCGTGGAGTGACTAGGTAGGTCTCCGGATAAGAATCCGATGGCACTAGCTTGCGATGCATTAGGGCCAAGGGAACTTACAGACCCCCGCATCATTCTTGCTGAGGATTGGAAAGACTGCACAAAGAGCTCTTGAACCATCTCTTACAGATAATGCCACGGCTATCTACAGCATGTGTGGCTGTTAGTGGTAACCATATCCCATATTTACAGTTTCTTTTTTTGTGGAGGAGATATCCCAGTTCCATTAATTGCTTATCAAATTTGGTCTCCAAAACTTTCCTAACACTGTGTTTGGTCACTCTTACATGCAAAATATCTTTTGAGTGGGCAGTAGGTTGTTTAGTAATCCTTCAGAGATCCTCATAACGTAACACGTCCTCTTTTCATGATACTGCTTAACTTCTGCATTGTAGTTTAGTTTGGTGACAGGAGACGAAGAGACATCAAAATGAAAATGGGGTAACCATATTCACCAATTTAAAGAAAAGGGGTACATTCGTCTAATAGCACAGTAATGAGCCATAAACTCGCACGGAATTTTATGGAAAGTAATCCAGGTACGCAAATAAATGAACCTGATGTTAGTTTTCTAATAGTATACCCGTGCTAGACTTTCGTAGGGCCAGCCGATGTGGCCGTGCGGTTCTAGGCTCTTCAGCCTGGAGCCGCGTGACCGATTCGGACGCAGGTTCGAATCCTGCCTCGGGCATGGATGTGTGTGATGTCCTTAGGTTAGTTGGGTTTATGTAGTTCTACGTTCTAGGGGACTGATGACCTCAGATGTTAAGTCCCATAGTGCTCAGAGCCATTTGAACCATTTTTTGAACATTCGTAGGATTTTGTGCAAACAAGGCAAAGTATGAATACTCATGTTACACAGCTGGGGATCAAAATGGGAAGAAACTGTATTTCTAAAATAACTCTGAAGACTCGTATTCCGTACATCTTATAAAAATAGATTTACGTATTTATGAATGTATGTATATATGTATGCTATAAATCTCCTCCTAAAATACGGGATCAATTTCAACTGAACTGGGTACACGTATTACTTACTTTAGGTAAATCACCGCTGTGGGGTACGACTTGCCTACGTACTGGGGTGGAGGTGAAAAATCAGTGTAGCACATGTCGCTCAAATAGCCATAGTTCAATCATCCAGTATATGTGAACGAGGCCACTTTGTGACTTCGAACAAACTTTACACATAATTTTCAACATTTATGAAACTTATTCTCCCTGACAACCCCCACGAAATGATGAGAGGAAAAAAAAGTTTAATGCTCACAACATTTTTTTCTGTTCATGCAGTAAACCAACCGAGTCGGGCATGACATTTTAATTTATTACTTTTTTACTGCTAATTATATCCGAGATAGATTTTTCAGGCAGTATCCATATATATCACTGAACGCACTCTCAAAATAATATCATAGCACTACAATAAGTTCAGGAGATATGACGCCATTAACACAGAGATGCAGGGAAGACTGCCGCATGATGCAAGATGTTTAAATTTATTACCTTTATATGCCGGCCGGAGTGGCCCAGCGGTTAAAGGCGCCACAGTCTGGAACCGCACGACCGCTACGGTCGCAGGTTCGAATCCTGCCTCGGGCATGGATGTGTGTGGTGTCCTTAGATTAGTTGGGTTTAACTAGTTCTAAGTTCTAGGGGACTTATGACCACAGCAGTTGAGTCCCATAGTGCTCAGAGCCATTTGAACCATTTATTACCTTTATGCTACGTAATCTACACTCCTGGAAATGGAAAAAAGAACGCATTGACACCGGTGTGTCAGACCCACCATACTTGCTCCGGACACTGCGAGAGGGCTGTACAAGCAATGATCACACGCACGGCACAGCGGACACACCAGGAACCGCGGTGTTGGCCGTCGAATTGCGCTAGCTGCGCAGCATTTGTGCACCGCCGCCGTCAGTGTCAGCCAGTTTGCCGTTGCATACGGAGCTCCATCGCAGTCTTTAACACTGGTAGCATGCCGCGACAGCGTGGACGTGAACCGTATGTGCAGTTGACGGACTTTGAGCGAGGGCGTATAGTGGGCATGCGGGAGGCCGGGTGGACGTACCGCCGAATTGCTCAACACGTGGGGCGTGAGGTCTCCACAGTACATCGATGTTGTCGCCAGTGGTCGGCGGAAGGTGCACGTGCCCGTCGACCTGGGACCGGACCGCAGCGACGCACGGATGCACGCCAAGACCGTAGGATCCTACGCAGTGCCGTAGGGGACCGCACCGCCACTTCCCAGCAAATTAGGGACACTGTTGCTCCTGGGGTATCGGCGAGGACCATTCGCAACCGTCTCCATGAAGCTGGGCTACGGTCCCGCACACTGTTAGGCCGTCTTCCGCTCACGCCCCAACATCGTGCAGCCCGCCTCCAGTGGTGTCGCGACAGGCGTGAATGGATGGACGAATGGAGACGTGTCGTCTTCTGCGATGAGAGTCGCTTCTGCCTTGGTGCCAATGATGGTCGTATGCGTGTTTGGCGCCGTGCAGGTGTGCGCCACAATCAGGACTGCATACGACCGAGGCACACAGGGCCATCACCCGGCATCATGGTGTGGGGAGCGATCTCCTACACTGGCCGTACACCACTGGTGATCGTCGAGGGGACACTGAATAGTGCACGGTACATCCAAACCGTCATCGAACCCATCGTTCTACCATTCCTAGACCGGCAAGGGATCTTGCTGTTCCAACAGGACAATGCACGTCCGCATGTATCCCGTGCCACCCAACGTGCTCTAGAAGGTGTAAGTCAACTACCCTGGCCAGCAAGATCTCCAAATCTGTCCCCCATTGAGCATGTTTGGGACTGGATGAAGCGTCGTCTCACGCGGTCTGCACGTCCAGCACGAACGCTGGTCCAACTGAGGCGCCAGGTGGAAATGGCATGGCAAGCCGTTCCACAGGACTACATCCAGCATCTCTACGATCGTCTCCATGGGAGAATAGCAGCCTGCATTGCTGCGACAGGAGGATATACACTGTACTAGTGCCGACATTGTTGCATGCTCTGTTGCCTGTGTCTATGTGCCTGCGGTTCTGTCAGTGTGATCATGTGATGTATCTGACCCCAGGAATGTGTCAATAAAGTTTCCCCTTCCTGGGACAATGAATTCACGGTGTTCTTATTTCAATTTCCAGGAGTGTATTTTCACAGGCATTATCAACATAAGCCGCTGATTGAGCGCAGAGAGATATATCGCTGTTCAACACATAGTTCAGGACATACGACGTCATAAACACTGATATGCGTGAAAAATTACCACGTCATGCATTGCACTGTGATTTAATACTCCGTTACCACTAACTCTGTTCACAAGACGTTTACTGGCAGGAGCCATATATACTACTGGATGTGCATGCAAAATTTCACTATTGTACGGCACATACTTCTGGAGATACCAGCGTAATAAATATTATTCTGAGTGAGAATGAAATCGCATGGCGTGATTCACTAGAGGTACAGGTGAAACATACGTATAAATATGTGTTAAGAATGTGATATAGATATATAAATACGAGTTAAGCGTGTGAAATATACCTGAAATATATCTGAAATGTGCGTACTCGGGCAAAGCTATTAGTATGAAGCTCATCCTAAAGCACTGGAGCGATATCAACCAAATTAGGAACTCATATGTTATGATCTGGAAAGAAATACTGTGAGGATAAGAATCACCAACATCTTATTGTGGTGAATGTGATAACGTTCAGAGAGAATGGAGAGGGGGAGATGGACAGACAGCGATTGGGAAGGAGGAGATGGGAGACAAGGTGACGAGGAGCTGTGCAGAGAGAGGGGTAAGGACAGAAGGACAGAGTGTGAAGAGAGAAGAGATGAACAGACAATGGATAGAGGAAGACATGGACAGAGACAGAGGAAGGAAAGGCGAAAAAAGAGAGGAAGAGGAATAAATGAACAGAGAAAGGGGCGAGGAGGGGCTCGACAGAGAGAGGGGAGAGGATATGATGGACAGAGGAAAGAAAGCGGAAGAGATAAACATGCAGAGGGTTCAGAAAGAGATGGGCAGTGAGGGGAAAAAGAGGGAGATGGACAGAGAGAGGGGGAGAAGGAGATGGACAGATAGGGGATGAAGAACAAAATTAACTAAGAGAGGGGAAATGAGGAGACTGGATTATTGGAAGATTGGAATAAATATACACCCAGGCCATGCTGGATACCCAGATAGTTTTAAAAATACACCCCAGGAGTGATATTCTTGTCTAAAAATCACACAGTACTTTATTTAATTAATTTATGTTGGAATAACACCAGCTATTCCGTCTACATTTGGCACACGTCGATTTTAAGTGAATTACCACATTTTTCTTTAAATATAGTAGTACAACTCAGTACCTAGTGTTGCCAAGGTACTCTTTTAGTAAGTCAATCTCCTCCTTCCCCCTCTCTATCCATCTCCTCCACCATCTCTGTTCCCCTTCTCCACCCCTCCAATCTCATTCTTTCCTCTTTCATCCTTTTCTGTGTCCATCTTGTCCTCCTTCTCTTTCAATCAATCTTCTCCTCCTCTCCTCAGTCGATCAGCTCATCTCTGTCTACCCATCTCCCCTCCCTCCTTTCTCTAATTCCAACCCCTCCTCCTCCCTCTAATTGCGTCTCCTCCTCCCGCCTTTCTGTCCATCTCTTCCTTCCCCTCTCCCTGTTCGTCTCCTGTTGTTTACTTTCTCTGTCCATCTACTCCTCCCCATGCTCCCTGTTCATCTCTTAGTGTTTCCTTTCTCAGTCCTTCTCTACTTCCCTGTTCTTTCCTGTATATCTCCTCCTCTTTATTTTGTCTGTCCATTTTCACCTTCCCCTTTCTCTGTCCATCTCCTCCTTGCCCATGTTTATCAATTTCCTACTCTCCCTGTATCTGTTCATCTCCTACTCCCCACTGTCTCTGTTCATCTCCACCTCTTTCCTTTATTTGTCCATCTCCTCCTTTCCCCTCTCTGGGTCTATTTCTTCATTATCATCTCTCTGTTCACCTCCTCCTCTCCCCTGTCTGTGCCCATCTTCTTCTTTCCCCTCGCTGTTAGTGTTTATGACGTCATATCCCCTTAACTATGTGTCGTAGAAAGATGTAATTTTTCTGGTACATTCAGCTGTACATTTGCATAGTTTCTGCAAAATGTGTCGTGAGTACTGTCTGTAGTAAGGAAGTAATGAATTTAAATGTCAAGATTCATGCAGCAGGATGAACTTCTTTCCTTTCATTATTTTGTGGGGGTCGTCATCGAGAAAAAATTTCGTACCGGTTTGTAATTACGTGTAACGTTTGTTGCAAGTCTCTATGTGCTCTCATTCACAAATACTGGGGGACTAAATTGTGGGCATTCGAGTGTAGCGGCCTACACTGCGTTTTCATCCTTACCTCTTTGTAGGTTGGTGGTTCTCACCTCCTATGTTATGTTCTCTAGACAGTGAAGAGATCAGTATATCAAGTTCCGTTGAAATGGGTCCTGTTGTTTAGAAGGAGATGTGCAACACACATACATAAAACGCCCGTCCGCCAGACCTCGGAAGGTCCTACGGTACCAACTTCCCACCGTCTTGTGCTCAGCCGAAAGGCATCACTGGATGTGGATATGGTGAGTCAGGTGGTGAGCTCACCGCGCTCCCCGCCGTTGTCAGTCTTCGTGACCAGAGCCGCTGCTTCTCGACCAAGCAGCTCCGCAACCCATCTCACAAGGGCTGAGTTTATACCGCTTGCCAACTCCACTCGGCAGATGCGGTGTTAGTTAAGCTCGACAGCGCATAACTTTGGTGATCTGACAGGACCCTGTGTTACCACTGCGGCAAGGCAGTTCCCAAACATACATACATACACACATTTTATAATACGCATAGATTTCATTACAGTACATACATAATGCACCACCATATTCCGTTTGTGAAATGTAAAGTTATTTATTTCCTTATTGCCATCCATCACAGGCTTGTTGAATGATGCATTTACAACAACAACATCAAAACAAAACAAAAATTCCAGTGTGTGTGAAATCTTATGGGACTTAATTGCTAAGGTCATCAGTCCCTAAGCTTACTCACTACTTAACCCAAATTATCCTAAGGACAAACACACACACCCATGCCCGAGGGAGGACTCTAACCTCCACCGGGACCAGCCGCACAGTCCAGCGTCCTAGACCGCTCGGCTAATCCCGCGCGGCGAACTTACAAAAATTCGAAAGAAATACATTGCTTATCAGTTAGTAAGAAACAGTCTTACGCCCTTTTCACTGCTTGGTAAAAAGAATGTCACGATATGAGACCATATAAATATTAAGAAAATAAGAGCAGCAATTCCCTACCCTAGATGCACAAACTAGAAGAAACTGAGAGACCCACAAAATGAATAAGAACAAACTTTATAAGACTCATGCTGAAAGTAAAGTAAGAGGGACAACAGAGGAAGACAGTAGTACGAGATATGAAACTATTTGAATTTTTTTAAACATGCCTTACTCATTCTATGCGATTTCCAGTCCCAGAAGGTCTGAGGTGGTACTATAATCTACGAAATTCGTGTCCTGAGAGCGTGCCACGCAAGTCAAAACAAGATTACGGCTTATAAAGTATGTGAGTGTTTCCTTTTTCTCGATTTCTTCACACTCAAAGGTATGACCAGCCTCACATTCCATCCTAAGTGGGATCATCGTGAATAATCATGAACTTGCTCCCATTGCACCCCACCATGTCAAACTTATCCCTCCATTGTCTCTGGGTAACGATCTTATGCTTTGTTTGACACAACTGCGAAGATATTCAGCTTTTTTTTCCATAGGACATGATTACCGTCAAGATCATAACATCATGTTCTATCATGTTTCGTTCGCTGGGAGATGTTACCATCTCTGTTTACGGAAGTCTTTCACAAATTTAGTTTATAATGTACCAGTATTCATCGAGATCGTTAGTCAGGCGCAGTGACTATGATCAAAACATGACTGAAGCCGGCCGAGGACATTGGTGGAGTCAACTGATCGTCCCAAACGACCTACAGAGCGTAGCGCCATACAGTACGTAACTGAGCAGTCCTGAAATGCTTGTGAGGCCGACGAACTGCGATTCAACTACTACAGTCTCTTGAATGATGCCTTGAAAATATTCTGCAACAGCTCTTATAAATGAACATTTGTTGTGGTGAATAACGTAGAGCAGTAAATACTGTGGAATTCTTGTTGTGCCTTGATGCAGAATTTCTGATTTTTTGCAATTGAATTAACTGTGTGTTATACATTTCCTTATTTTTTCCAAGTCCCTTCCTGTTCATAATCTTGACATAAATATTCTTAGTTTTTTTGTTAGTTAATCAGTTATTTACATATTGCATAGCTAATCTGAGTGATTCTTTTATCGATATAATGTGGAACTAGTTAGTTTTTATCAGTGTTAACACTAATCAACAAATTAATATTTTTTGTCCTACTCACACAAAACGAACATTTGTTTTCTACCGCAAACCGGTTTTTTAAATGAATGTAGCACAAGGAGTTGACAAGGAGAAATGATTTAAGTTGCATTTAAATCCTGCTTTGCTACCTGTCACGTATATTATGGTACTGGACAAATGATCAAGAACTTTTATTGCTTTATATTGAACTCCTTTCTAAGCTGCAGACAGTTTTAATAATTGGTAATAAATATCACCTTTATCTCTGATATGTATAATGTAAACCAAGTCCCACGATGAACCTTGTCACATTTCACTTCCTTGTATATACACTCCTGGAAATGGAAAAAAGAACACATTGACACCGGTGTGTCAGACCCACCATACTTGCTCCGGACACTGTGATAGGGCTGTACAAGCAATGATCACACGCACGGCACAGCGGACACACCAGGAACCGCGGAGTTGGCCGTCGAATGGCGCTAGCTGCGCAGCATTTGTGCACCGCCGCCGTCAGTGTCAGCCAGTTTGCCGTGGCATACGGAGCTCCATCGCAGTCTTTAACACTGGTAGCATGCCGCGACAGCGTGGACGTGAACCGTATGTGCAGTTGACGGACTTTGAGCGAGGGCGTATAGTGGGCATGCGGGAGGCCGGGTGGACGTACCGCCGAATTGCTCAACACGTGGGGCGTGAGGTCTCCACAGTACATTTATGTTGTCGCCAGTGGTCGGCGGAAGGTGCACGTGCCCGTCGACCAGGGACCGGACCGCAGCGACGCACGGATGCACGCCAAGACCGTAGGATCCTACGCAGTGCCGTAGGGGACCGCACCGCCACTTCCCAGCAAATTAGGGACACTGTTGCTCCTGGGGTATCGGCGAGGACCATTCGCAACCGTCTCCATGAAGCTGGGCTACGGTCCCGCACACCGTTAGGCCGTCTTCCGCTCACGCCCCAACATCGTGCAGCCCGCCTCCAGTGGTGTCGCGACAGGCGTGAATGGATGGACGAATGGAGACGTGTCGTCTTCAGCGATGCGAGTCGCTTCTGCCTTGGTGCCAATGATGGTCGTATGCGTGTTTGGCGCCGTGCAGGTGAGCGCCCCAATCAGGACTGCATACGACCGAGGCACACAGGGCCAACACCCGGCATCATGGTGTGGGGAGCGATCTCCTACACTGGCCGTACACCACTGGTGATCGTCGAGGGGACACTGAATAGTGCACGGTACATCCAAACCGTCATCGAACCCATCGTTCTACCATTCCTAGACCGGCAAGGGAACTTGCTGTTCCAACAGGACAATGAACGTCCGCACGTATCCCGTGCCACCCAACGTGCTCTAGAAGGTGTAAGTCAACTACCCTGGCCAGCAATATTTCCGGATCTGTCCCCCATTGAGCATGTTTGGGACTGGATGAAGCGTCGTCTCACGCGGTCTGCACGTCCAGCACGAACGATGGTCCAACTGAGGCGCCAGGTGGAAATGGCATGGCAAGCCGTTCCACAGGACTACATCCAGCATCTCTACGATCGTCTCCATGGGAGAATAGCAGCCTGCATTGCTGCGAAAGGTGTATATACACTGTACTAGTGCCGACATTGTGCATGCTCTGTTGCCTGTGTCTATGTGCCTGTGGTTCTGTCAGTGTGATCATGTGATGTATCTGACCCCAGGAATGTGTCAATAAAGTTTCCCCTTCCTGGGACAATGAATTCACGGTGTTCTTATTTCAATTTCCAGGAGTGTATTTCTAGCAGCACACACAGAGCTCGATAAACTGTTACTGTTGTACTATATCTTGTGACAAACTGTTTTGCAGAATGCAGTTATTACACTCAGTGCCGTGAGTTATGAATCTTCTGGCACTCAGCATCAAACTAGGCATAATGGTTAACATCGCTACTTTTGCGTAATGTCTAGTAGAAGCTAGTATGAACTTCAGGACAATTTTTACACTATATCCATACATTGCGGATCACCATGAAATGCATGGCGGATGGCACTTTTTGTGGTAACATATACGAAGGTTTCTTCCCGTTATATTCACAGACAGAGTGCGGGAAGAATGCCTGTAGACACCAATCGGTGCCATCTGCTTTTTGTCTAATATTATCAGCACTATTTCTACAGGGTAGATTCTTCAGAGATGAAAAAGTATTCACAGTTTCTTCAGTGTTTCTAAGCGCGATCTCACGAGATGTACGGCGATATTCTCTAGTGACCGCCAGTTAAAATTTTTCTGCGTTTGAGTTACATTCTGCTGCTACTCTATAAACCTGTGACCACTTATATCTCCCTTATTTTTATACGCTAGATATCCATTGTGCTGCCCATACAGGTTGAGGTTTTACCTTGAGACAAAAAAATATCTGAAAATAGGATTTGTATTAAAAAACGGAAAACTACGTGTTCGATATTTTGAAAATTGCTGTCCTGCAGAACCAAAGTTGTCTCCACCCTTACCCCAGGACGTGTGGCGATGAAAAATTTATAAATCTTAAAGAGGATTATCTCACGTTATTATCGAAACGGATTCTACGGCAAAAATACGTAACATCTGTTTGCAGCACTTTTGCCGTTGCGCGATAGATGGAGCTGCTATCGAAAGGTAACACAACTGAGTTCCAAATCGATATTACGAGAAAAAGGCCTCGAATCAAAAACATTAAAACAGAAGAGAGTAGCAAACGACTCAGAGTTTTGGATGTTTCTCAGTGTAGCTGTTTTGAAACATTCGTTCAGGGGGTGAGCGTGGGGCATTTTTGAAATATTAAAGAGGTACATCCCATTTTTATTGTAGATTCGGATTCTACGGGAAAAAATACGTAACTTCTACATCTGACACTTTCGTTGTTGCGCAATACATAGCTTTGTAATCGAAAAATAACACAGTTAACTTCCAAAACGATATTATCTTCACATAAATGCGTTGGATAAAAAAAAGGAAACAAGATGTGATCACCCTTTGGGGAGAAAAAACTTGTTCGGAGTGTATTCTATCACCTCTTACCAACAGCATGCTTCTTTGTAAGATTTATATGACAGTAAATGCTAAAAAATGTCGACACATACTTCGATGCTTTTGTTTATTCGCACATCGCACTTGGAATGATTCGACATATCTGAGAGGTGTTTCTGATGTAATGTTCGACATATTTCACCATTTAAATTGGCATCGGTAAAGACTGGGCCAATGAGTTTTTTGCCAGTTGGTCCACACCAAACGTTCACATTCCACGAACGCTTGCGTTCAACTTAGCGTAATCAATGTGGGTTTTTCCAATTCCAATAATGCATGTTCCGTCGATTAAACAGCCGCTCTTCGTGAAGGTCGACTCTTCGGAGAAAAATACGCTAGCAAAGAAATTAGGGTATTTCTGCACTTGCTGGAGCGACAAGTAGCAAAATATTACTTCGTTCACTGTCATGAAGCTTGAGATAGAGGGAAATATGGAACGGATGATATTTTATATGTTGCAGAATTCGGCAAACAATAATTCCTGATTCTCGACTTAATTGCCTTATGCTAATGTGGGGGCTGTTTTTCACTGCAGCTAATATCTCAGTTTCATTATTCTCTCGAGAATCTCTTCTTCGACAGTTACTTTCTCATAGCTCCACAAGTGTCGAATAACGCGACAAAAAGAAGCGCGCTGTTGCACCATGTTTTGGAAATGTTGAGAGTAAAGTGTTAAGCATTATCAACATTCCTGCCACTTGCACCATAACTGGAAACTATTCCAGTTTTTTCATCTATCGTAATAACCTACATTCTGACAATCAACGTGCTCAGGTTATAATGGAACTATGTAAGAAACAGATCGATGCGCTTGCAATTACATAAAGTCAAATAATGAATGAATGAATGTTTCAAAACAGCTACATGGAGAAAACTCCAAAACACAGAGTAGTTGGCTATACATTAAGGTTTTTGAGTTCTTCATCCAATGCATTTTTCTTGAGATGATATCGTTTTGGGACTTAATTGTGTTATTTGTCTATTACAGCGTCATCTATCTCGCAACCACAAAAGTATTACACGTATTTTTCCCGTAGAATCCATTTCTACAATAAGAGTGATATGTTCCTGCTTAAGATTTCAAAGTTTACCCCCGCCCCACCTCCTGGGGACGGGACAGGATGTGTCAACGTTGGTATCACCGAACAGCAATTTTAAAGACACCGGATACGTATTTTTCTGCTTATGAATATGAATCGAAGTGCGTGAGCAGTCTTCATATGCGGATCGTCCAATAGTTTTATATAGTATCTATTTTGAGGGAAAACTTCATCTTGCCGGTACCCTATCAGTTAATTGTAGCCTACCATTTACTCTATGTAAAAGTGAGCTTTTTGTTCGCTCCACTTTATATCTCTATACACTGGTGCTCCTAAATATTTGTATCACGTGAGTGACTCTATATGTGAGCAATGTATATTAATTTGAACTTCTTTAACCTGAGAGCTACTTTGGATCAGCTTCATGATTTGTCGTGGTTTAACTGTTTATCACTGGTGTTTTTACTGTACATAAGATGCTGATAGATAACCACATTTTCCAAGGAAAGCCTAAGATTCCAATTAATACCATGTTTTAAGACTTTAAGAAAAATACAGGCAGCAATGGGTTTACTACAATCTCCATAGGGAACAGTTAATATTATTTCGTTGCCTGAACGCGATTTCCATCTATGACAAGACGGTGCATTCTGGCTGTCACAATATTTCAATCGAAAGTTGGTTAAAATAACATAGGAAAGTATTTTCTTTAGAATGCATCAATGGATAAGGCTACTTTTTTCTCTGGCTAATAAATTTTTACCTTAAAATATGTTTAGATTCATCTACCGATGAATATGGGTGACATATGCCGACATTTATGAGGATCACATGGCTCTGAGCTCCATGGGACTTAACTTCTGAGGTCATCAGTCCCCTGGAACCTAGAACTACTTAAACCTAACGAACCTAAGGACATCACACACATCCATGACCGAGGCAGGATTCGAACCTACGACCGCAGCGTTCGCGCGGTTCCAGACTGTAGCGCCTAGAACTGCTCGGCCACTCCGGCCGTCTGTGAGGATCAGTTCTACTTCCTATTCCGTAGTTGAGACTGATCTGCCATGGTGAATACCTCTGCTCAAAGGATCTGCAATAATAGTAGTACAGGGTGGACGTCGTTAACCCACAAATTTTGTATAGAAGTCGACAGAGGCTGAATCGGGCTCTGGGACCTTATTATGTTTTAGCTATCTAAGCTTCTTTTCAGAATCCCTTGTACTGATTACTACATCAACTGTTTTGTCAGCTGTAGGCCGTAAGTCGATAGCATCGGGCATTCTGGTGGTTAAGGCGGTGGACTCGAACTTAGAATGCCCGGGGCTTATTTCTCAAGATCGCTTAACACAAATACCAGGATGATTCAATTAACAAATACTTCGTCGATTTCCTTCCGTTACATTTCAGTTCGAATTTGTGCTTTTTACCAATGATCTCGCGGGGCGTTAAAATCCTTACCTTCTTGTAGAAAGATTTTAGACATCCTTGAATTTCCATTGTTAGAAATATTTCATCACGGGTAGCTATATTTCAACTTTTGTATTGCCATTAGGGTACCTGATTAGTCCACAAACACCGTGACACTATATTTTTTGCCTGTAACAGTAGAAATGTCAGAACAAAGTATCTTCAGGCTTTGGGGAAGGTTCTGTTACCTTATTCTTCTATGATAGCTATGGAAGGCTTAAAGAAATGCCATTAGTCGAGCGCTTTTCGATTAACAGTGCCTTAACTGGGGATATATACGGTGGTTTGTACCTACAGTTCCTTAGTCTCCTTTACTTAAGAAATGTACGGATTCCACGGCCCCTCCCACGGGAAGTTCGAGTTCTACCTCGGGCATGGGTGTGTGTGTTGTTCTTAGAATAAGTCAGTTTAAATTAGATTAAGTCATGTGGAAGTCTAGTGACCGATGACCTCAGCAGTTAGGTCCCTTAGGGACTCACACACATTTGAACATTTTTTCGTATTGCCTGTTTCTCATGGTTCCAATGGCTCTGAGCACTACGCGACTTAACTTTTGAGGTCATCAGTCACCTAGAACTTAGAACTAATTAAACCTAACTAACCTAAGGACACCACACACATTCATGCCCGAGGCAGGATTCGAACCTGCGACCGTAGCTGTCGCTCGGCTCCAGACTGTAGCGCCTAGAACCGCACGGCTACACAGGCCGGCTGTTTCTCATGGAATAGGTACATATGTCTCTAGAGCTTGATCTACATATCGTTTGAATTTGACCCAGACGTCCTCCGTATATCACAGTCTGAATAAAATTTGAAATGTGCTCGTAGCCGCCGAACGTGTGAGCTTCCAGGTGTACGCAGGAAAGTTAGGTACAAATGGTTCAAATGGCTCTGAACACTATGGGACCAAACATCTAAGGTCATCAGTCCCCTAGACTTATAACTACTACAACCTAACTAACCTAAGGACATTACACACATCCATGCCCGAGGCAGGATTCTAACCTGCGACCGTAGCAGCAGCGCGGCTCCGAACTGAAGCGCCTAGAACCGCTGGGTCACAACGGCAGGCAATTAGGTACAATTCCAGGGTAGTACAAGTGGAACAACATTAAAAATGGAAGGTGTAACCACGCAGTAATTTAACGTTAGGGAACCAGCGCCCCAAAACGTTGTTCCTTTACTAATAATAAGAGAAAAACGAAATCCCTACTACACAGTGACATATGTCGAACCATTACATAGCGCAGTGGTTTTATTCGTACAGTAAGCAAGCAATAAAACTTGCACATCATATTTCGTAAATAAAGTAAGCGAAACGTGTGGCACGTAATGGACACCTTTTACGTAGTTCTTTAGACGGACCGCATGTCAAAGAAAGCTACAATAATAATAGTAGTAGCAATCATGGATCGCCCCTGAAAAGTGAAAAATCGCCATTTGTTTCCATTTTACTGAAGATTTAGACTTACGCGCTAATTTTATTTAGTCTTCATTGTTATCACAAATGGATCGATGTTGCTGATCCCAGTCTTTATAGGCTCATACACTGAAGCGCCAAAGAAACTGATGTAGGCATGCGTAATCAAATAGAGACGGGTAAACAGGCAGAATACGTCACTGCGATCGACAACGCCTATATAAGAAAATAAACGTCTGGCGCTGTTCTTAGATCGGTTACTGCTGCTACAATGGCAGGTTATCAAGATTCAAGTAAATTTTAACGTGGTGTTATAGTCGCCTCAAGAGCGATGGGACACAGCATCACCAGGGTAGCAATGAAGTAGGGACTTTCCGTACCACCATTTCGTGAGTGAACCGTGAATATAATTTATTCTGTAAAACATCAAATCTCCGACATCGCTGCTGCTGGAAAAAGACCATGCAAGAACGGGACCAACGACGACTAAAGAGAATCGTTCAACGTAACAGAAATGCAGCCCTTCCCCAAATTTCGGCAGATTTCTGTGCTTGGCCATCAACATGTGTCGGCGTTCGAGGCATTCAACGAAACCTCATCGATATGGGCTTTCGGAGCCGAAGGCCCAGTAGTGTGCCCTTGATGATTGCTCGGCATAAAGCTTTACGCCACGCCTTGGTCCCTCAGCACCGACATTCGACTGTTGATGACCGCAAACATGTTGCCTGGTCGGACGAGTCTCATTTCCACTTGTATCGAGCGGATGGACGTGTCCGGGTGTGGACACAACCTCATGAATTCATGAACCCTGAATGTCAGCAGGTTACTGTTCAACCTGGTGGAGGCTCTGTAATGGTGTGGGGCGTTTGAAGTTGTAGTGATATGGGACCCCTGATATGTCTCGATACGACTCTGACAGGTGACACGTACGTAAGCATCCTTTCTGATCAGCTGCATCCATTCATGTCCATTGTGCATTCCGACGCACTTGGGCTATTTCAGCAGGACAATGCGACACCCCACATGCCCATAATTACTATAAAGTTGCTCCAGGAAAACTTTTCTGATTTAAAACAACTCCTCTGGCCACCAAACATACCAGACATGAACATTATTGAGCATATCTGGGATGCCTTGCAACGTGCTGTTCAGAAGAGATCTTGAACCCCTCGTACTTTTACGGATTAGTGGACAGCCCTGCAGGATTCATTACATCCGTTCCCTCCAGCACTACTTTAGACATTAGTCGAGTTCCTTCAGCTTTCTCGCCCTGGCCCTACACGATGTTAGGCAGGTGTACCAGTTTCTTTGGCTCTTCAGTGTACTTAAAGGGGTACGGGTTTGATTCAAGACAACACAGCCGACGTTTACAGTTCATTGAAAATGATCGGAGTTGACGCATGCAGCACATTTCTCATTCACTATCGTTATAGATATGTTCAAGATGGTCGAGAACAGGTAACGACATCATTCTGAATGGTTGTGTCTTGCCGGAAGCGCACATCGATTGTTTCGACCATCACTTGAGACTACTTAATACGAATGACTCTGATAGAAACCTTGCGTTGTCAAAGGTATCGCGTGACTGGAGACAGGTCACTTCTATTCCGAAACAGCATAAAAGATTCGATGCACACTTACAGAGTATTATCGTTGACGTCCTTCTGTTTCAGAATCCTAGAACTTATTGTATGCTCGAACTTCTTGAAGTTCCTTGAGGAAAACAGGATTCTCTCAAAGAAATAACACACATTCATAAAAAACACTCCTTGAATCACGGATTGCTTTATTTATACGGAACATCCTCCAAATAAGTGATCGGGTCTACAGATACATTCCATCTCCCGGAAGACTTTCGAACCGTACCACATCGGCTACAATACACTAAGATATGATGATACGGCGTATCTCTGCAAATATTTCATTGGCTCTATGAATATTTGACTAATAGAAACCAATACGTTATACTGGGATCCAAATGTTGCACAGAATCCGAGTCGACAACAGGTGTTTTCCGAGGAAGCGTAATAGGTCTTCTGACGTTCTCAGTTTAGTAAAACTTGTCACGCGGTAGCAGAATCTCTATTAGGTAGTGCACTGACCATATGTTATTTACAGAAAAAAGTAGTCATTGCACGAACGTAAGGCAATGCGGAAAGATTAGCTAGAAACGAGAAAGAATGCGATAGAAAATGAGTGCAATGATGGTGGAGAACATTTAGTGCACGTCGCATCATATAAGAATTGAGTGAGACGGTTAGCAGTTTTCTTGAATTGAACGATCACTTAAAATCAGTGTTAGGGAATACACACGGAAGGCGTCGATTTATTGGAAAGTTTCTGGAAAGATACAATGTTCCTCTAAAGGAAGACGCATACAGGATTCTAGTGGCTCCAATTCTTGTGTTTCGTTCCAGTGTTTGGAGTCTTTATCAAGTAGTCATGGAAACCAGCATCCAAATAATTTAGAGATGCGCTCATAGGATAGTAACAGGTTGGTGCCCGCCCGGTTAGCTGTGTGGTCTAACACACTGCTTCCCGAGCGGGAGGGCGTACCGGTCCCCGGTACGAATCCGCCATGCGGATTACTGACGAGGTCCGGTGTGGCGGTCAGCCTGTAAATGGTGTGTAAGGTGGTTTTCCACGTGCATCGGCAAATACGGGCTGGTTCCCCCTATTCCGTCTCACACTATATTGGCGATTGCTGCCCAAACCCTGTCTCCACGTATGCGTACACCATAATTACTCTACAACGCAAACGTAGGGACTACACTAGTCTGGATTGAGACGGAGGCCGATCCACACATTAGGTCTGGGTTCAGTGTGGGGTGGCGGTGGAGTGAGTGGACTGCTGTAGCCTTTTGTGGCTACGGCGAGGACGAAGCCTCTCCTTCATTTCTAGGTCCCCAGTTCAATACATACATACATACATACATACATACAACAGGTTGGTACAGCCCAGTGGTCGCAAATAGCAGTTTTCCGGCCCCTTGAGTGGGGCTGTTCCATAAAATACCACGTGTGGGCTTATGTACAGTGCTAAAGCTCTTGATCATCGTCAATGTAAAGGCCTTTTAGCTGAAATGAAGGGTTAGTAAGCTGATATTCTGCTGCAGAACGAGATAAGCTAATTGTCAAGAGGGAATATTTCGTAATTTATCGCTTGATTATTAACCGAAATTAAAGTATTTCTCCTTGAGAAGGGTATTCACTATCCAGAACTAACAAACGATCAGTTGAGCATGAATATTTATCTCATGGTAGACGGAACGTCTCGTTAAAACAGCTTACTCGTAAACTACAGGGAAAGGAAAGGAAACTTTTTCGATGTTAGCAACAGTTACGTCATTCGAAAATAAATTATCCCTTTTCTTGCTCTTGATTTAGAAGGAGAAAGTTTGATCCACTTCTGAGAATATGGAAACATCTTCAAGAATATAATCCTGATATTCATGGAAGGGAATTAAATTTTTTTTCTCTTTCGTATTAAGGTTGGCAAGTATTTGTTTTGTAAATAAAAATCCTCTTTTTTTCAGCACTGTACTTTATTTCTCCCAGACGCATTTCGCCTTTTCACTTTAAGGCATCATCAGTGGGATCTATAATGATACAGTTCTATTTTAATATGCTTTATTCGTATATTATAACACAGTACACGTCTCGTTTTTTTATGTGAACAACTGTTCTACGCGTGAACATACAATGTAGGCTTTCATGGTCGGTTTTGTCTTCACTTACGACTTCCGGGCTGATAGGCCGTGGTCGGTGTATGAAACTCTCCCCTGACGTTTCGTCTCCGACTGCGGGAAACATCCTCCGAGGTAAAGCGGCATCTGGTTGGCATCAGCGTTTCCTCTCGTCTGGTCAAATGCTGGAGGTCGCAATACAACCGTGCTTCCGAAATATTAGTGTTTTTATGATCCGAACTTTTAGTTCGAAAAAAACATTCCAGGCATGCCCCTTGACTTAACCAATGTACTTTGCAATGTAATATAAGGTCTCCATACTCTTCGTTTAGTTCCACCGAAAATTGTTGCAACTAGTAGTGGACTAACGCGTGTAATTTCAGAAACAGACGTGCTACCAATTTCTTCATGGGCTCCATGCCTGCAAATTGTGCACAAGGTGTTTCCTGGCGTACAGAACATCGAATCTAGACGTTCGAGCGTTGTAACATTTTCTTCTTTCATTGTCATCTAAATGTTTAAATTCTCTCTGCATGGTACTGTAATGTTATTTCATAGAAATTTGTGGTACACGGCGTTTATGTGACTACGTAATATATATTGAGAATTCTCGTCCCCCTCTTCCGATTCATTTTTAAATGCTTGTGACGATGGATCGCTACAATATCTCTTTTTGAGCAAGCAATCAGTTAGGTGACAGCATAGGTGGGGGTGGTGAGATCACTCATGGGAAAATTCCGCTAGTTGTGGGTGTTAGAGCTGTACCTTTTTTAGATTGAAGTCAGCTGACAGGTTTTCCTGCTTAAGGGAAGTCTCTCTAACAATGAAACCACTTTCGACAAAGCTTAGGTATCCGATTAATGAGGGAATTAGTGTATTTCATCAAAACATACAAGGCATTAGAGATAAAGTTTGTGAACTGCTTATAGATGTTGACTCTGAAATTATTGGTAAATCTGAACACTTCTTACATAAGGAAATAATTCAGAGGCTTCCTTTACCAGGATACAGGTTGGCTGACAGCTTTTCTAGGATCTCTTAGCGCTGTGGGGGAGTAGCCATGTATGTGAAAAACGGTATCCCATTTGAGTCAATTGATGTTTCAAAGTACTGCACTGAAAAGGTGTTTGAATGTTGTGCAGGTGTAGTTAAATTTAGTGAAGCTAAACTTCTTACTGTTGTTATTTATAGATCCCCAGACGCCGATTTCACAACAGTTTTGCTAAAGCTAGAGAAGGTTCTTGGTTCACTTTATAGGAAATACAAAAAGTTAGTTATATGTGGTGACTTCAGTATAAATTGTATAAGTGATTGTGCAAGGAAAAGGATGCTGGTAGACCTCCTTAATTCATATAATGTTATGCAAACCGTATTCTTTCCAACGAGAGTGCAAGGGAACAGTATAACAACCATAGACAATATTTTTGTTCATTTGTCATTACTAGAAGGGCATTCTGTTAGCAAAATGGTGAATGGCCTTTCAGATCATGATGCACAAATTTTAAGTCTAAAATATTTTTGTGCTGCAACACATGTTAAATACAGTTACCAACTTTTTAGGAAAGCTGATCCAGTTGCTGTAGAGACTTTTGTAAACCTTATCAAGGAACAATAGTGGCTAGATGTTTATACTGCTGATACAGTAGACGATAAATATAATGCTTTCCTCAGGACTTCTCTCGTGCTCTTTGAAAGTTGCTTTCCGTTAGAACATTCAAAACAGAGTACTTGCACAAACAGGCAGCTTGGGTGGCTGACTAAAGGTATAAGAATATCTTGTAGATCAAAGTGGTAATTGTATCAAAACGTTAGAAACAGTCACAATCTAAATGCAGTAGCCCATTACAAACAGTATTGTAAGGTGCTTAAAAAAGTTATTAGGAAGGCACAAAGTATGTGGTATGCAGATAGAATAGCTAAGTCTCAGGATAAAATTAAAACCATATGGTCAGTCGTAAAGGAAGTGGCTGGTCTGCAGAGACAGGTCGAGGATATAGAATCAGTGCGTAGTGGGAATGTCCGTGTTACTGATAAGTCGCATATATGTACAGTATTTAATAATCACTTTGTGAATATAGCAGGTGAACTAAATAGAAACCTAGTCCCAACAGGGAATCATATAGCGCTCGTAGAAAAGTGTTCCGAGACTGTTACCTGAAATGCTCCTCCATGATACTGACAAGAGGGAGATTGAGTTAATAATTAAATCACTAAAGACCAAGAACTCTCAAGGATATGACGGGGTATCTAGCAGAGTACTGAAGTATTGTTCCATGTATGTTAGCCCAGTACTTAACCATATCTGTAACTTTTCCTTTAGGAGAGGTCGGTTTCCTGACCGATTAAAGTATTCGGTAGTGAAGCCACTTTACAAAAAGGGAGACAGGGATAATGTTGACAACTTTAGACCTATTTTCATGCCATCGGTGTTTGCCGTTATCGAGAAGGTTATATATACAAGGTTACTGGAGCATTTAAATTCACATAATTTGCTGTCAAATGTACAGTTTGGTTTTAGAAATGGATTAACAACTGAAAATGCTATATTCTATTTTCTCTGTGAGGTTTTGGACGGATTAAATAAAAGGTTGCGAACGCTAGGTGTTTTCTTTGATTTAACGAAGACTTTTGACTGTGATGACCACAAAATATTACTGCAAAAGTTGGACCATTATGGAGTAAGGGGAGTAGCTGAGAATTGGTTCGCCTCTTACTTTAAGAACAGAAAGCAGATGGTAATTCTCCGCAATATTGAAAGTGGTAGCGATGTTCAGTCGCAATGTGGCACTGTTAAGTGGGGCGTTCCCCAAGAGTCGGCGCTGGGGCCACTGCTGTTTCTTATTTATATAAATTATATGCCTTCTAGTATTACAGTTGATTCAAAAATATTTCTGTTTGCTGATGACACCAGCTTGGTAGTGAAGGATCTTGTGTATCATATTGAAACAGTATCAAATAATGTAGTTCATGAAATATGTTCGCGGCTTGTGGAAAACAATTTGATGCTAAATCACAGTAAGACTCAGTTTTTACAGTTTCTAACTCACAATTAAACAAGAACCGGTATTTTGATCGTACAGAATGGGCATATTATAAGCGACACGGAACAGTTCAAATTCCTAGGCGTTCGGATAGATAGAAAGCTGTTGTGGAAAGCCTATGTCCAGGATCTAGTTCAGAAACTAAATGCTGCTTTATTTACCATTAGAACAGTATCTGAAATAAGTGACAGTTCAACACGAAAAGTAGTCTACTTCGCGTATTTTCATACGCTTATGTCGTATGGTATTATTTTTTGGGATAATTCTTCTGATTCAAAAAGGGCATTTTTGGCACAAAACGGGCTGTTTGAGCTATATGTGGTGTAAGTTCGAGAACGTCTTGTCGACCCCTATTCAACTGTCTGGGAATTCTGACATTGCCCTCACAGTATATATTTTATTTAATGTCGTTTGTTGTTGGCAATATTAGCCTATGCCCAGGAGTTAGCAGCTTTCACTCAGTTAATACTAGGCAGAAATCAAATCTGTATGTGGAATGCACTTCCTTGACTCTTGTGCAGAAAGGAGTGCAGTATTCTGATGCATCCATTTTCAATAAGCTACCTCAAGAACTCAAAAATCTTAGCAGTAGCCCAAACACTTTTAAGTGAAAAATGAAGAGTTTCCTCATGGCTCACTCCTTCTATTCTGTCGAGGAGCTCCTGGAAGAGCTAAAAAATTAGGCAAATTCAAGTGTTACATTGTTGATTTTATATATTTAAACTAACGACGTGTCGCCTGAATATGATTCTTATATTCCCCCCCCCCCCCCCCCCCTAAACCATGGACCTTGCCGTTGGTGGGGAGGCTTGCGTGCCTCAGCAATACAGATGGCCGTACCGTAGGTGCAACCACAACGGAGGGGTATCTGTTGAGAGGCCAGACAAACATGTGGTTCCTGAAGAGGGGCAGCAGCCTTTTCAGTAGTTGCAAGGGCAACAGTCTGGATGATTGACTGATCTGACCTTGTAACAATAACCAAAACGGCCTTGCTGTGCTGGTACTGCGAACGGCTGAAAGCAAGGGGAAACTACAGCCGTAATTTTTCCCGAGGGCATGCAGCTTTACTGTATGATTACATGATGATGGCGTCCTCTTGAGTAAAATATTCCGGAGGTAAAATAGTCCCCCATTCGGATCTCCGGGCGGGGACTACTCAAGAGGATGTCGTTATCAGGAGAAAGAAAACTGGCGTTCTACGGATCGGAGCGTGGAATGTCAGATCCCTTAATCGGGCAGGTAGGTTAGAAAATTTAAAAAGGGAAATGGATGGGTTGAAGTTAGATATAGTGGGAATTAGTGAAGTTCGGTGGCAGGAGGAACAAGACTTCTGGTCAGGTGACTACAGGGTTATAAACACAAAATCAAATAGGGGTAATGCAGGAGTAGGTTTAATAATGAATAGGAAAATAGGAATTCGCGTAAGCTACTACAAACAGCATAGTGAACGCATTATTGTGGCCAAGATAGATATGAAGCCCACGCCTACTACAGTAGTACAAGTTAAATGCCAACTAGCTCTGCAGATGACGAAGAAATTGAAGAAATGTATGATGAAATAAAAGAAATTATTCAGATTGTGAAGGGAGACAAAAATTTAATAGTCATGGGTGACTGGAATTCGAGTGTAGGAAAAGGGAGAGAAGGAAACATAGTAGGTGAATATGGATTGGGGGACAGAAATGAAAGAGGAAGCCGCCTGGTCGAATTTTGCACAGAGCACAACATAATCATAACTAACACTTGGTTTAAGAATCACGAAAGAAGGTTGTATACATGGAAGAACCCTGGAGATACTAAAAGGTATCAGATAGATTATATAATGGTAAGACAGAGATTTAGGAACCAGGTTTTAAATTGTAAGACATTTCCAGGGGCAGATGTGGACTCTGACCACAATCTATTGGTTATGACCTGTAGATTATAACTGAAGAAACTGCAAAACGGTGGGAATTTAAGGAGATGGGACCTGGATAAACTAAAAGAACCAGAGGTTGTACAGAGATTCAGGGAGAGCATAAGGGAGCAATTGATAGGAATGGGGGAAATAAATACAGTAGAAGAAAAATAGATAGCTTTGAGGGATGAAGTAGTGAAGGCAGCAGAGGATCAAGTAGGTAAAAAGACGAGGGCTAGTAGAAATCCTTGGGTAACAGAAGAAATATTGAATTTAATAGATGAAAGGAGAAAATATAAAAATGCAGTAAGTGAAACAGGCAAAAAGGAATACAAACGTGTCAAAAATGAGATCGACAGGAAGTGCAAAATGGCTAAGCAGGGATGGCTAGAGGACAAATGTAAGGATGTAGAGGCCTATCTCACTAGGGGTAAGATAGATACCGCCTACAGGAAAATTAAAGAGACCTTTGGAGATAAGAGAACGACTTGTATGAATATCAAGAGCTCAGATGGAAACCCAGTTCTAAGCAAAGAAGGGAAAGCAGAAAGGTGGAAGGAGTATATAGAGGGTCTATACAAGGGCGATGTACTTGAGGACAATATTATGGAAATGGAAGAGGATGTAGATGAAGATGAAATGGGAGATATGATACTGCGTGAAGAGTTTGACAGAGCACTGAAAGACCTGAGTCGAAACAAGGCCCCCGGAGTAGACAATATTCCATTGGAACTACTGACGGCCGTGGGAGAGCCAGTCCTGACAAAACTCTACCATCTGGTGAGCAAGATGTATGAAACAGGCGAAATACCCTCAGACTTCATGAAGAATATAATAATTCCAATCCCAAAGAAAGCAGGTGTTGACAGATGTGAAAATTACCGAACTATCAGCTTAATAAGTCACAGCTGCAAAATACTAACACGAATTCTTTACAGACGAATGGAAAAACTAGTAGAAGCCAACCTCGGGGAAGATCAGTTTGGATTCCGTAGAAACACTGGAACACGTGAGGCAATACTGACCTTACGACTTATCTTAGAAGAAAGATTAAGGAAAGGCAAACCTACGTTTCTAGCATTTGTAGACTTAGAGAAAGCTTTTGACAATGTTGACTGGAATACTCTCTTTCAAATTCTAAAGGTGGCAGGGGTAAAATACAGGGAGCGAAAGGCTATTTACAATTTGTACAGAAACCAGATGGCAGTTATAAGAGTCGAGGGACATGAAAGCGAAGCAGTGGTTGGGAAGGGAGTAAGACAGGGTTGTAGCCTCTCCCCGATGTTGTTCAATCTGTATATTGAGCAAGCAGTAAAGGAAACAAAAGAAAAATTCGGAATAGGTATTAAAATTCATGGAGAAGAAATAAAAACTTTGAGGTTCGCCGATGACATTGTAATTATGTCAGAGACAGCAAAGGACTTGGAAGAGCAGTTGAATGGAATGGACAGTGTCTTGAAAGGAGGATATAAGATGAACATCAACAAAAGCAAAACAAGGATAATGGAATGTAGTCTAATTAAGTCGGGTGATGCTGAGGGAATTAGATTAGGAAATGAGGCACTTAAAGTAGTAAAGGAGTTTTGCTATTTGGGGAGCAAAATAACTGATGATGGTCGAAGTAGAGAGGATATAAAATGTAGGCTGGCAATGGCAAGGAAATCGTTTCTGAAGAAGAGAAATTTGTTAACATCCAGTATTGATTTAAGTGTCAGGAAGTCATTTCTGAAAGTATTCGTATGGAGTGTAGCCATGTATGGAAGTGAAACATGGACGATAAATAGTTTGGACAAGAAGAGAACAGAAGCTTTCGAAATGTGGTGCTACAGAAGAATGCTGAAGATTAGATGGGTAGATCACATAACTAATGAGGAAGTATTGAATAGGATTGGGGAGAAGAGAAGTTTGTGGCACAACTTGACCAGAAGAAGGGATCGGTTGGTAGGACATGTTCTGAGGCATCAAGGGATCACCAATTTAGTATTGGAGGGCAGCGTGGAGGGTAAAAATCGTAGAGGGAGACCAAGAGATGAATACACTAAGCAGATTCAGAAGAATGTAGGTTGCAGTAGGTATTGGGAGATGAAAAAGCTTGCACAGGATAGAGTAGCATGGAGAGCTGCATCAAACCAGTCTCAGGACTGAAGACCACAACAACAACAACATTTCATTTTATCTGTTTCTACAATCTACAACTGAATATGTTTCTTATACTTCATTTTATCTGTTTCTACAATCGTGTTGTAATTTCATGTATTGACTCGTTCCATGACCATGGACACTTCTCCTTAATGTGGTCCCACGGAAAAATAAATAAATAAAATAAAAAATAAGAAACTGTGAACGTTCTTCACACCACGAACGAATAGCGAAGTGTATACAGCGCTGTCATCATGATTCTCTGGAAGTTTTCACAGTTGTGCTGACCAATAAATGTCACCACACGATACTCAATGATATGTTTTACTATTCCGCGTTCTTCCAAGAAGGACCGAGACTACTAACTGTGCACACTTCTGTAGGACGTATATGGTCGTTGGTGATCTCGCTCAAACGGTTGCCGGTACCTCCAAAGCGGTTGCAAATCTGGATAGACGAGTTTGCTATCATCGGTGCACCACCAACTGCCGTGACAGAACCCATCGATCTCGCGGTGACAGGTGCCACTGCCGATCTACGAGACAGTATATGGACGGCGTTCTCTCTCACCAATCTCCTCCAGAGGGCTCTGACGTCTTTATCAGATACGCTGCCCGGCTATGAGCAGATGGTCTACTCCATACTTCTGAATTTGTCTGACGATGCAAAATATTTTCTTATGAAAATCTTTAATGACGTCTGGAAGGATGGGAACGTCCCTGATGATTGGAATACTCAGATACTGAATCTTGAGAAACACCCTCGTCATTCAAAATCGTATCACCCGATTGCACTGTCCTGCTGCTTGAGCAAGACATTCTAACGTCTCCTCAAGCTTCGCTTAGAATGGTGGTTGGAAGACGAGAACTTGCTCCCGTGGACTCAAAACGGCTCTGTAAGGGTAGAAGTACTTATTATAATATACTGCTGTCCACAATTAAGTTAAAAAACCGCTATATCCCCTTCACGATATAATCATACAAACTGTCAACCAGACCTCGGTACGATCGTGTTCTGCACGGAAGGTGGCATGCCAGTCAATGGACAATCATGCCTACGATGACATCAGGGACCTATGAAACGAAATAATGTTTTCTGGTTAGCTCCGCATCCACAATCGCTGTGTAAACAGTCACAGACGGTGCAGTATGGCACAGAGAAGATGCCTAGCAGAGTCCCTGCTGTGGAGGGCCATAGAAAGAATGGAAGCAAGATAGTCGCAAATTGATTTGGCCCCATGGCTTAATGTGAATCGTTCTGTTGTTTCTGGGTTGTGGCTACGGCTTATGAGACCGAAACTTTATCGAGAAGACCAGGGCAGGGCCGACCACGTGTGACTTCAGAAGAGAGCACCGTTATTTGACTGTAAGGGGACGACATTACCGCCTTAGTACTGCATGGTAAATTGCACGTGAGCTCGCAGCATCCGCTGGACGTTTTGTAACGAGGCAGACGGTGTGCAGAAGGCTTCGGCAGTGTGGCCTTTGTTGTCAGTGACATGCTGTTATGTCCACCTCTGATGCTTCTTCACAGGAGGGAACGTGTAGAGTGGAGTCATTAACATGCCAACTGGACAGTCGAACAGTGGGCCAATGTTGTTTTCACAGATGAGTCCCGATTTAGTCTGGAGAGTGATTATCGATGGTTTCACATCTGGAGGGAGCGTAGAACACTACTTCTGTATACAAACATTGTTGAAAAATACAAGATCGAGAAGGATCCCTAATGGTGTGTGCAGGAATTAAGTTTGCCACTCGAACCCCTCTTCATCAAACTTTAGGGGTTAATCGGCAAGGTTTATATGCTGTCAGGTAACGTGAGGAGATCTTGGGACACCATCTGCGGTTGTTGCGAGGTGCTGTGGGCCAGACAGCATACTGATGGACGATAATGCTGGACCTCATAGAGCACGGGTGGTTGATGTTTTCTTGGAAATGGAAGACATTGCACACGTGGCGTGGCCTGCTCGCTCTCCCGATTTAAATCCCATAAAGCATGTCTGGGATGCACTACGGAGACGACTTGCATCACGTCAGCATCCAACAACCACTCTCCGACACTGCGACCAGCTCTGCAGCAAGAATGGGCGTTAGTGTCTCAACATAGAATGATGACATCATTCAAAGCATTCCCCGTTGTTGTCAGGCCTGTGTTGCTGCCAGAGGTCGTCACACCCCATACTAAGCACATTAGCCAGTTGTCTGACTTTACAAATCTGTTGAGTTGGAAAAAACGAAGAACAGTTTTTTATACAGCTATGAAAGTTGCAGTCATTTTCTTTCTGCATTCTTTACATTATTTACACTTTATTATGACCTGATTACACTTTTTTGGGGCAAAATAAACGCAACCTTGCAATATTTCCTTTCCTTTAATTTTTGACACTAGTGTATTACCTGGTTTGCGATTGACATTGTTCACTAACGGATATTTAACGGTCTTATTTCTTTACTTTTCGAGGAAGTACGACTATGTCCTTATACCTAAACGTATGAACAACTGCAACATTTCCGGTGGTGATTTTGCAGATTATATACAGTTAACGTGGTTGCCGTACAGTATATATCTGCAATCAGGACAATGTGTTGCATGGACCTCACCTAGTGTCTCATGGCCTCCCGCAGGGCGCCGTACAGATCTTCTTACTGTGTACCCTTTATGTTGCTGACCTACAGACTTTGTTCAGCCCCACCGTCAAAGTTCTTCAGTATACTGAAGAGGTCTGTATATACGCTCACTCGTCGTACTTTATGGGTGACACGCCTATGGCTTATCGACGCATGTGAAATGTTGGCCACATGGGAGTTCACAAATGGGTTCACCTAGTCACCTGAAAAGTGAATTGTTGTGATATTCACGAACATCTGAACATCTTCGCCACTACACATTTGCTGTTAGGGCACACGCTAAGTTCCTTGGCGTCTGCTTCGACAGCAAACGAAAGTGGACGTGACATGTTGCGTACCTCATCAACAAGGTAAATAACACTGTGAATACCTTGCGTATGCTTACGCGAGTATGGTGGAGCGCGGAACTGATTATGCTCTAGAGTCTGTATGAGGTTTTGATCCTTTCTGTCTTGGATGATAATAGCATTGTCTTCAGGACTGTAGCGCAATTAACTTTGCGCAAGTTCTATGTCATCCATTGCAGAGTGATTCGTCTTGTCCTCGGAACCATGAAGTCAACGCCCACCAAAACCATGGTACTGGAAGCGTCTGACGTGCCGTTGTCTATAAGACTGCAGATGTCTGATATTTTTCTCCTCAGCCGATCTTTGATATCCGATTGTGTCTCTCTTAAAGCGGTTGGTCGAGTATGGAGACTCACACAGGCACCTCATGGACGACGAATTACCAGAACTTCTTTACTAGTTCGAAGCTACGAGAAATGGCGCCATCTCCTTCCACTCATTCTACAGGACACAAAACTTACCTGTTATCGTTTTTCGTTTAGTCTGTTCTCCACTCCTGCCCCAGTGGTATATCTGCCGTCCGATTTTCGAATGGAGACCAACATGACTCGTGGCCTGGAGCATTTTCTCAGTATACAGTGGCCCCAATACGCTCAAATCTATATGGGCAGTTCTAAGTCTGAGGCGGATGTGGGATACGCCTTACTTTGTCCTTCTAGTGCCAACTAGCAAATGTTAGCGTTTCCACCTGAATAGTCTATCTACAAGGCGAAGGTATTGGCCATCAGGGAAGCTATTCATTATGGTACCCGAACCTTCAATTTCGTCTTGATACTGACAGAATCTCAAAGCGTGCTGCAGAATTTGTAACAACCCGCGTTTGATAAACAATTCAACAAGTATGTTCTGGACATCTTGGCGGTCATAAGAGATGCGCAGATCTTGGGCATAGCCATTCACTTACTACGGGCTAAAGGACATCATGCCATTCTTCATAATGAAACTGTTGACCACCTTGCCAAGAGGAGTATTGCAGAAGGCCAGCTACGCCCAACGCCTATCCCCTATATGGATCTCACATCGGCGATACGGAAGGCTGCTTATCACGCTTGGAACTGTGAATGGCATGTATCTCAGCATTGTAAGGGGGGATCACCTGGCGGCCATACAACCGAACATCTCTTCTTGATCATGGTTCTCGTGACTTCTGTCATTCGTATGAGGCTGGGACACAAGTGTTACCCAACGCGCCTTTATCGGTTGAAGATTAACATGTCTGGACACAGCGATAAGGAGACGACGTCAGTAGCAGATTTTGATCACATCGTATTGGCATGTTCCACTGACTTCACAGTCAGACTTGTATCAGAAATTGGTTGCGAGAGGTCACCCGTTCCCCATCAGCGTTCCTATTTTACTCCACCGTTTTGATAAATATAACTTGCTCACAGACTATTTGAAAACTACCGGCATTCAAATTTAATTCACGAGTTTCCGAGGTCTTCATATTCACATGGCACCAGCCCGGTCCGTAATCGGGTGCTTAATTTTGAATTTTAATTTGCGTACAGACTTCTATTTGCCCATTAAATTTTCATTATTTCTCTCTCCTGCATTTTAAGTCACTGTTCTACTGGCACTATAATACATACCGTTGGCTGTATTGTGTTTGTCATTTTGGGACTTGCTTTTACTTCAAGTACGTCTGTCTGTATGCTACACTTCTTACATTTTTATATGATGTTATTTGCAATTTTGTTTTTCAGCTGTTGTTGTACTTATTGTATGATGTACGGTGTGTGCCCTTTTCTGTTTTGTCTTTTAGTAAAAGAGCATCTGCATGCTTGTCATAACGTTGCTGTATAGTGCTGTTTGTCCTTCTGCTTGAATGTCATTGTCATCAATGCCGCTATCTGTCATTTGTCTAGCTGTGGTTATTTACTCTAAGAATGTGTTTGTATGGTAACTTCGTACTTTTGTGCTATTCTGCTTTTTGTGATTATGCTTCTTTGGAACTTAATAACCGTTGTTGGCTGTATGGTCCTCGTAACCCAAAATTAAAATAAAGGGAAAAAAGCCGAGGAAATTAGGGCCTTGGCACTCTTTCGGCAAGTACTCCTTGCATGCGTGAAGTATCCCACGCCATGGCCAGCCTTGACATAGACGAAAGAAGTAACAGTACGAGATTGTACGGGCGAGCTGGAAGGTGTCGACTTCAATGAACGTACCGCAATCAGATTTTAGACGCGTCTAGCGAAGGCCAGCTTAGGTGTCTCCTAATTAAGTGGATAACAATGTACCAATGTATATAGTCTAAGTTTAAAAAATTGTCTCTCGAATCTAATTTCAATCGTTGTTTTACTACTACTCGACTGTGTTGACTAATGGGATTGAATACACTTGTATAGCCCAGACGAATGTGTAGTAGAACTCCTAGAAGTAATTAAATGGGAATCCGTGGAGGAGAGTCGATGTAGTTTTGCAAAACTTTGGGAAGTAAATTTACAGAGTCTGTATTCGTAGAAGACTGTCGTGTGTTTATTGCGGTGTCACCATCGCATATGTCGCATCGAGGTCATGTGAATAACGTAAGAAATATCAGGACGTGTAGACGCAGACATTCATCCCCATACGCTTCTAGATCACGACAGAAAATCTATAACACTGATACGATGCACGCTCCACTATGCACAACATAGTGGCTATCGGAACACAGATGTAGACGAAGATGTAAATGGTACGATTGGCGTGTACAAATTAATGTCGCCGCTCATTAACATGGGAGTTGGTCTCTATCTGCCTCCGATATGGAGAAAATGGATCCTATGTAGCGTTTTCACAACCTTATATCACGCCCGTGGGAATGAAATATTTAGAATATCCCTCATGTCTTCTAAACCGCTCGAGACACCTAAAAGAGTTTTGCGAATGATGGCACACAAGGAGGAGAGTCCTTTACCAGTTCCTAAACACAATAAACTTCCTAATTTACGGCCATATATCTGAAATTGTACTTCCTTTTTTTTTCATTCGAGTGACTGCAATTCCTTAAGAGTTATCGACAGCTATTGAAAGAAGAGTTCTCTAGTATGAAAATAAACATAAAATTTTTTCTCTTATGCTACCACAAACCGACGCAATGAGGTTTTTCTTAAGCTATTCAGCTCTCTGGTTGCCAATTACTTGTTTAACGAGACACTCTGCCTCAGAATTCTGTCGCAGCAGATGCTGCAAAAAAGAATTTGTGCAAATTACACTGTGTTTTGGCAAGAGAGGTACAATTAAACCTGTCAATAATATGCGTGTGGCCGTTACTCATAAATAGTGATGCTTCTTCGAATGAGAAAAGATCAACAATTCACACAAAAATAAATCGCCAATTCTGTTGGAATTTTGATTGAATCCCATAACCCATCGTATTTGTAAAACGGAGAGACTGGGATGGAAACTTACCCAAGGATTTTATTCCGTTTCTTCATCTGAGTAATATTAAAATAATGACGAGCCGCACCCTTCAGTGGGAATGACAAAGACATGTCAGATGCTGGTTACTCACCTACCTACGCCTTGCCAAAGTGACAACGTGTGATTCGCGATTAAAATGGTTGTTATTGAGAAAAGTAAACAATTGATATGTGACACAACACAATGGTCAGTGTATCGTCAGCACCTGAGAATAATGCGTGCGACGGGAATGCGGAAGCTAGCCAAGTGTGCTTTGTGAGAGGAAGAGTTCACGTCGTTCTAAAGACGCTGTCATATAATTAGATCTTTCTTTATCAGCAATGCATTTCTACAAATCAAATATAGCAAATCACCACACTCTTTCAAGGATACTCATACTTTCAAAATAATACCGACCACTATTTCATTTTTGTAGCCTGTTGTATAATTAGTTTATTAATACTGATAGTGTGTATGCAACCACTGAAATGCTCTTTCTCGTCACTACGAAGCGATTAAAACATAATTATTCACGAGAACTTATCGACTGTTTATAGCTTGCAGTGGAAACATGATATTCACATGTACGTAGTATAATGTCTCTTATTACATCCATATCCAAATAATGGTAGTGAAACTTATACACATCATATCTCGGACGCTTTTTAGCAGGAACACAAAGGCGTCATACCTATGGAAATTCCGCCTTTTCGACTTTTTTTAATAGATCGCAGAGTTACGTTAGCAGGCACCAAGCACATAACCTTGTTTTATTTTCCTGCCTTGCTTCTAGATAACATTATTTTATAATATTCTGTACTTGCTTATTCACTAGCCGCACGATGAATCGTCTGAGCCTTCTTACGATCTGAAAACATTGCGGAGGCAGAAGATATAAATATAGTGGATAATGGCTCACCTGTTGTTGAACTGTGTATTGTTCTGTTCGTCACAAAAGAACAAACAAAACAAAAGAATTGTACAGATAATTATAACTGAAAACTATTATATACTAACGAAAAGAGACGGAGCGCTTAAAAGACGAAAAACGAAACACTACTCAGTGATGACAAAATCCGATATACAGTAAGGCCGTACTTTTCAGGTGAGCAATACTTCCACTGCCCATACGCGCCATGCCGAAGTGAACATACGGCAGGACTGGAATGCCTTCCCGCTCTCTGTCTCACTCTCCCGCAGTACTCGCGTGGCTTGCGGCGCGGGTAACTGTCCCACAAACACAACGCCGCGCGACCTGGAGCAGGCGCGTGTCTCGTCTCAGTGGCGTCGCGTCGCAATTTGCGCGGTCCCATTTGAACCAGTGAAGTTACAAAAATGCGCGCTGCGCTGGATCGCGCCACACGCTCTATACGCGTCTCAATTTGCGCCTAGCCAAAGGCTGGGAACACACTTGGCGTTTTTGTGCGATCGGAATTTTTAGCGTCGCCGCCGTACCAGTAGTGGCGCGTAGAATAGTATTGCGACGTACACATTGTGTGGAAAACTGGACGATCGGATTATTAAACGCCGACGGCAGCAATTCAGCCGCCCACTGCCACTACAATCGACGGATTTTATACCGTCTCCGCCGAAATGGTGGCCTACGTGACTAAATGCGCGGTTACACACTCATCGTCCAGTCTGCCGCTGACCGCTGTTGTGTACGCGTTGAGAGTGGCGTAGTGGTGTGATTCAATCACGGCCGAAGTGTTTTTAATTGACAATGAGTTATTAATTGATTTTGTACAAGAAAGGCCTGTGCTCTGGGACAAAACCTTGGACATTTTTAAAGATAGGTACGCCACAAGGAGTGAATGATTTTGATAAGCTGGAAGACAGCGAAAAGAATGACTTTGGTAAGTACAAATAATTTCATCTATTTATTTTATGATGCTACTGAATTGTCCTTAACAGTCATAAATTTTTTTATTTTTTTATTTCCAATTTTAAACTTACTAAAAATGCAAAGAATCAAAATTTAAAAAAACAAATAATAAAGCGCCGTACATTACACAAAAGGGAAAAAAAGACAGTAAAGCATAATAACAAACCATCAAAGATCTTACAATAACACCAGCAGATAAAGGGACGGTCATAGTAGTAATGAATAAATTACATTATCATAATCGTTTACAACAAGGCTTGATAAAGAAATTCTCAATTTCGAAATGTCGCCGAAGCAGAAGTAATAAAAGTAATTAACAAATCATTTCTATGATATTAAATAGATGTAAGACTATTAAAGTAATTTAAATAGAATTTCAACTAATAATTAATAGTATTTCAATTATTTTCCAATATTATTGCATTTATTTTGCATTTTTATGGTTTCAATGTACATAGCACCAGTTATACATCGAATGGCACTAATCAGTGAGATTGGGGTTATTTTGTATGCCAAATGGTGTCAAATATGTCCACAATATATGTTGTTATACTTATGTTTCCTGGTTTCACGTATCTGGTCCTCAGATCTTTGACATCTGCCAGGGAACGTTTCCAACACTTGACACGAAACATTTGCACAGAATGTTTCTCACGTTGTAGGCTTTCAAACCTCCTCTTGAACAGTACGCTATTTGGATGTTTTCAAGTCCTGTAATTGACGTAGCATCCTCATCTGTATCTCTAACACAACTTTGAAGCACAATACAGCCCTTGACAATATCAGTAGCAAAATTAGGTCGCACATTCAAGGGACGATGAAAAATTCGCTATTTGTTACTGAGTAGTCCGAAAGCGCACTCTATGTATCTTCTTGCTCTACACAGTCTGTAGTTAAATATCCTCTTTTCAACAGTCAAGTGAGTACCAGCGTAAGGTCTCAACAAATGTTTATGTAAGCCGAATGCAGCGTCATTAACAGAGAAATAAGGTACTTTAGGGCTTTCTGTTCCTGGTAGGCACATCCCTTCCGGTACATTATGTGAACCATATTCAATTGATATCCACATCTTAGTGTTTTAGAAAATAGAAGAGTCACAGTCTTTACCATAATTTCCAACGTTCACGAACGTAAATCGGTACGAACTGTCTCCGATAGCCATTAACACAATTCAATAATAATCTTTATAATTGAAAAACATAGAGCCACTTCCCGTTCGAAACACGAGACGGGTGTGCTTTCCTTCTACGTCACCTATACAATGAGGGAAATTTGCTATTGATTGAAATTTCTTTGCTGAATCCTCCCAGATTTCTTTAGGGGGTGGTGGTATGCACTCACTTTGCAAAATTAGCCACAGAATTTGACAGTCCTTTTTAACAATCAATCTTGCTGTAGATATTCCAGATCTGTACGAATAATGGAGGTCGGTAAATGTGCATCCACTGGCCAAATACCTAAAAGTAAAAACGTTATTTTAGTGTCAATGCAATACATATGTTATAGTTAACAAGTTGTACTTTTTCTATGTACTTCCTTACTTCACCTACATATATTTTATTTTCGGGTAGGGAAGTCATGAAAAGGTGGAAAAACTTACGTGATGCTTTTATCAAACCACAAGAAATACAAAGAATCAAAAGCAAGTGGTTCACATGCCTCCAAGGAATAAAAGTACATATTCAACAATGAGCTACAGTTTCTGCGAAAAATATACGAGTAAAGAGAAACAGAATAAAAGCTATAACAAAGGAGATGAAGACAACGATAGTGAAGAACTAAGTGCTCCACCAGTACCTCCGGCAGTGACTACATTTGAAGGAACAGCCGAAACATTTGCTTCAAAAGCAAAACCACCTACAAGGCAACATAAAAAAAGGGATGAAGGCGACTTAAAAATTTTACGCACCTTACAGAAACGAGAACCTGAGAAAAAAATGACAAACTGTCATTCTTCGAAAGTTTGTTGCCTCATGTAGACAAGTTTGATGACACTCAGTGGCTTCAATGCCAAATGGAATTTTTTGAAGTCATTTCGAAAATTAAAACTACGTACCCCTCCATACCTCGAACCCATACTGTATACAACCAATCTACTTCCCAGATCCAGCAGTTTCATCAGCCATCAAATATTAAGTTTACACAACCTTTCAATGTTCCCCAGATGCCTCAACAAGCATCTACGAGTAACAGACATTCATCGCAGTTTACAAGTTCACCATTTCCATTAAAACATATGACCTGCTCTCCAATCACAAGTTTACAGCCAATTCCAAACGTACCGCTGCAGAAACATTCTGCTGCTCAGCATTACGAAGATTATTCTCAGATATTCAGGGATGATAATATTCAATCTCGCAGCCCTTCAGTAACTTCCCTATCTTGAACGAACGCTACTGATTTTTCTGAATTTTAATTCGTAATGATCAAATATTACCAAACAAGTAATAAAATGCTGTAGCTTATTCTGTACAGAAATATAAGGTTTTGTAATCTAAAAATTGTGTGGTGAATTAATTCCCAACTCTCAGCTTTACTTACCTTAAAGTTGTTGTCAGCATTTCCACCAGTTGAATACAATTCCTCAGTCTACTATTTTTCCGTTGTATATGATTTTTCAGCAGGTTGCGCAGTTGATCGAATGAGGAGACTGACATATTAAAATAATTGAAAAACTTTTCTTCATCGTTTCTTAAATCAAGAAACAAATTATAGAAGGCTCCAACTTCCTCTCTCCTTTCATTAATCGGATGAATCCAAGTAAGTCTATTTTTTCGCTTCCTCTTCAATCGACAATATAACAATAATCCAAGAAGTTGTTCTCTATTCATGTTGTACATAATATGATAATACGACTATTAAATAAACACTTGTTGCACGGTGGTCAGTGATCGACTGATGTGGCGTCGGTATTTTTACCGCTCAGTGTGTAAACGCTACATTAACGCCGGCCGCGGTGGCGGAGCGGTTCTAGGCGCCCAGTCTGGAACCGCGTGACTGTTACGGTCGCAGGTTCGAATCCTGCCTCGGGCATGGATGTGTGTGATGTCCTTAGGTTAGTTTGGTTTAAGTAGTTCTAAGTTGTAGGGGACCGATGACCTCAGATGTTAAGTCCCATACTCCTCAGAGCCATTTTTAGCTACATTACCGTTAGAGCAGCGACGGTAAAAATTCCGATGGGACAAAAACGCCAAGTGTATTCCCGGCCGGAACAACAGACGGCGCCTGTGTTCTTGGTAGTCGTCAATGAAGTGATGCCGTTTAATGCGGAGTGTAGGATGCGGTGTTTGCGGTAATATTTTATGAGATAAAGAGAAAGAGATCTTAGAATACCACATCAGAGTATTAACGTAAGTTGTTTCTCATTATATTAATTATTGTTTTACGCGACTGATATCTTAGAGTTCTTCGAAAAGAGAAAAATTTCAATGATAACGTCAATTTTTTAAGGTTATATGAGTATATATGCATTATTTTTCAGAATGGCATCATCGGAGTCATAAACAATGACGATCTGGAAAACATAGTGAATGACCCCGCGTTTTTGCAATCCGATGAGAAGAGCACAGCAGATGAGAACGAATTTATACTAAGTTATCATGATTCCACCTCTGAAGGTACATCATAAAGTAGTTGTGAAGAATCAGATGAAGAGGCGTGTATTAGGCCTTCCACTGACAATTTTTTTTTTGGAAAAAAGCAGTGCTAAAATTGGTCAAAAGAAACTCCTCCTACAACTCGTACCTGTGTTCACAATATAGTTAGTTGCCTTCCAGGCGATAGACGTGAAGCAAAAACGCTTGATTCAACTGACATATTATCTGCTTGAGAATTGTTCATTACTGAAGATTTATTACAACTAAAACTCACCAATACAAACGTCAAAATACATGACATGTCAAACAAATACAGAGCTCCTCAACCAGCACTCATAAAGCCGCTAGATATAACAGGTGAGCATTTCTAGGTCTGCTTTATTTATCTGAAGTAATGAAATCTAATCACGAAAATGTTGTTGGACTTCCTGCTAATGATGGAACTGGTCATGATGTGTTTCGAGCCACTATAAGCGTTCATAGAGTTTTATTCATTTTGTCTTTTTTACGTTTCGAGTGTGCTACTAGAAGAGATACTAGAAGGCTGATGACAGAGTTGCAGCTATTACAGATGTCCGGGAACTCTTGATAGACAAATGAGAAAAGTATTGTAGTCCAGGAGCGAACATGACAATTGATGAAATGTTAGTACCCATTCGTGGTAGGTGCAAATTTCACATGTATATGCCTAAGAAGCCAGCCAAATACGGCCTCAAAGTTATGTGCTTTTGTGATTCGTGAACATTCTATTTATGGAATGCATTTGTCTACACAAGCAAAGGGACAAATGAAAGTATGTTATCAATTCCCACACGGTATGTTTTGAAACGCCAATTGAGGGGAGCAATAGAAATGTGACTGTGGACAATTGGTTCATGTGACCTGAACTCTGTGATCAGAAGAATTCAAAGCAAACAGAAAGTGCCCAGTAGAATCTGCATTATTAGGGCACAAGGAAGGGAAGACAATTTGTTCTTATGTTCCTCGGGAAGTTAGAGCTGTTGTGTCGCCTTCATTTATGCACCACGATCAGCAAATTAGTACTCAAAACCTGAAATGATCATTGATTACAATGCCACAAAAGGAGGAGTGGACGCACTGGACCAAATGTGGGTCAACTATTCGGTATAACGGTGAACACGCAGATGGCCAATGCCTGTATTTTATGCCATTTTAAACATATGCTGCTGTTTTACTTCAGTGCACCAAACAGCTTGATCAACCTGATGATTTAAAAAGAAGAGAATTGCTACAGAGGCTTGGAATGGATTTCCTGAAGCCCCATATACAACGTCGAGATGTCCTACCCCTTTTTCGTGACCTGAGAGACATTGTTGTTAAACTTGGTGGCACTCTTCTTGCCTCAAGATCTTCAGAGCCAGAACCCATGAGGAAAGCAAGATGCTACACGTGTGCAAGAAATGCGGACAAGGAAACCAAAATAGTGTGTGAAAAATGCTCAAGAAATGTTAGTCCCGATCAAAGATTTTCAGTGTGCCAAAATTGTTTGTCATCATATCTCAAATGCGTAAAAATGTTTATAATACTCAGCAATAAAAGTGAAATTCAAAATAAAAATTCCTTAAATTACAGTTTCGTTTAACTTATTGGGGTACTCCGAGACACCAGTAGAATGTTAGCGTATAAGCATTTCACTAGAGCAGTTAAGGGTTAATAACGCGTGCACACAACGTTAACTTTTAATCTCATATCACTTCAGCGCTTCCTGTACCTCAATTACCAATACGACTTTCATTGTGACATAAAATGTAATTTTGCGGCAGCAGATATTATAGTTCAACTAGAGTTATTGTATGATTATATGATAGCGGAACAAATACTGGTAGCAGTTACTTCTGTAAAATATCTGGAAGTATGCGTGCAGAACGATTTGAAGTGGAAAGATCATATAAAATTAATTGTTGGTAAGGCGGGTACCAGGTTGAGATTCATTGGGAGAGTCCTTAAAAAATGTAGTCCATCAACAAAGGAGGTGGCTTACAAAACACTCGTTCGACCTATACTTAAGTATTGCTCATCAGTGTGGGATCCGTACCAGGTCGGGTTGACGGAGGAGATAGAGAAGATCCAAAGAAGAGCGGCGAGTTTCGTCACAGGGTCGTTTGGTAAGCGTGATAACATTGCGGAGATGTTGAGCAAACTCAAGTGGCAGACTCTGCAAGAGAGACGCTCTGCATCGCGGTAAAGCTTGCTGTCCCGGTTTCGAGAGGGTGCGTTTCTGGATGAGGTATCGAATATATTGCTCCCCCCTACTTATATCTCCCGAGGAGATCACGAATGTTAAATTAGAGAGATTCGAGCGCGCACAGAGGCTTTCCGGCAGTCGTTCTTCCCGCGAACCATACGCTACTGGAACAGGAAGCGGAGGTAATGACGGGTGGCACGTAAGCCTTCTTATCACAGTTCTCATGCAGTTCTTTGG
Organism: Schistocerca serialis cubense; assembly: GCF_023864345.2. Lineage (NCBI taxonomy): Eukaryota > Metazoa > Arthropoda > Insecta > Orthoptera > Acrididae > Schistocerca > Schistocerca serialis. The sequence continues at coordinate 486,398,116 of NC_064640.1, read as the reverse complement.
TCATTCACAGTTCACCCGTATCACAATCCCTATACAGTTTGCTGGTCGCTTACAGTTCATCTTTCTCGCTAACAAAATCTAGCTTCGACCTCAAAGATAATTCCCACCAAGGATGCCATGTACGGCAAGTTGAAAAAGAGAGAGGGATAGAGAGAGAGCGGGATCATGTACACGTGCGTATGGTAAATCCCTTTTCTCTAAAATTTCTCTCCTTCATACCCCCTCTGCGTTACCACAGATGAGTATCACTGGTCTGATTTGTAGTAAGACTGCAGTACACGCGAGGTGCCTATTTGCTTCCACCGCCCTGAGTGGAATGCGTAAGTTCTAATTAATTTTGTCACACTTGCAGTCCCCTGTAGTTATTGTACCCTGCGCAGAAAATAGCACGTAGGTCGTGAATCTGTTATCGTGAGGCTGTAAGAAACTCTTAGCGAGGAACTGATATTATTTGAATACTAAAATTTTCAGTTATTTTGCTCATACTGGATGCTACTTGTTATCATTAGCAGAATACGAGAAACTACACAATTATCTACCACTTTATGAATAATAAATAATCTACAATCTTCATACTTTCGTAACAAGAAAACAATGATCTGCGGATTTGCGTAATTACAATCAAAATGTTCTCAGTTACATGTCCACATATCCAGAAATTGCTAATAAAATCATAACTGAGACCGACCACGGTGGACAACATGTCTGTCCTAGACAGCCGAACCATCTCTGATCTTACAGCCGCACTAATTCATCCGCCATACAAGTTAGTCACGATCCGAAGATCACCGAAGTGCTTCGTCTGCCTTTTCGTTTAGCGGTTGTTTATTATTCTGCTGTGGATAGTGGAACTCGGGGTCTGACCAAGCATCGCAAGTTTAAGTGTTGTATGGAATTAACTACTGTGACATCACATTGCGTGATACTATTTCACAGACTCTGTCTGACGTAGGCATTCGCGCAGCGATTTTAAACCCGCCGGTCCCTGATTTAAAATCGGTGCAGTCAATTATGGAGTCTCAAACAACTGTAAATTCAACAGAGATTCATTGAGACTCGCTGTATTTCATTTGTTCGTAGTCCACCAGACACTGTCCCATGTACTGAACAACGTTAAAGTAATTAAGAGTAGTGCCTAGACTAACAGTAATAACCACAGAAATAAAAATTTTCAGTCTTGTAGCAAACGGTGTGTGTTAAAAAACTCTGGAAGAAAATCCTGTGCTCATTGTTTTTCGAGACATAGTAGCAACATTCTCCGTGTCATAAGGGTAATTGCTTTCATTGTGGACGTGAGGATGACCTTCAAACTGTTTGTTTCGTGGCAGGCAGGGCAAAGGATAACACCACCGCCGTGCTAGAGCGCCACGCCTACAACTTCGCTGTCAACAAATGTTCATGGTGCAGGCGACGACACTCACTCAGGCACGAGCCGAACTAAGTACTTCCCCATCGCTGAACTCTTCCGCAGCAATATGCTGTCAGGCAAACAAATTTTTTGTTCATTTACAAGTGGTACGAAGTTGCAGATGGACACTGTGGCCACGGTTTTCCTGAAAAATAAAGACACTGATGCAAGAATCCGTAGCCCACCATTACAGAAGCCTACTTCTGTCTTGGCTGGCTGCAACGGACCCGAAATTCCAGTTCTTGGCGTGTGTAGTTTGCCTGCAACTTTTCAGGGTGTATTCCATGTAACCAAACAGTGCCAAAATTTTGTGTTAGACTTATTTGATTTGTTTATTCCGAGCATTCAGAATGATGTGTTACTAATCAGTGTTTCTATGCCTCACACTAACGTCTCTTACTTGTGTAGTAACTATAAGGACTATTTGAACCAGGAATAGGTAGGGCCAAAGACTATGAAGCTCACACCATTGTGAAAAAGAATGCACAACAACGATTTTTTCTCGCACGACCCGTCCGCTATGAATTACGTGAGCGAGTTACTCAGGAACTGCGAAGCGGTTAGGCAGTGAAGTTAGCCAGACCGTTTCTTCAAGCCGATGGGCACCACCCTTGGTCGTTCTGAAGAAGCCTTCAGGTGGTGTACGTTTGTGTGCAGACGTTAACGGAGCAATAAATCCAGAAACAGTAGTGGATTCCTTTCCTCTTCCACGTCCAGAGGAATTGATGAAGAGACTGGGACAGGGAAGATCCTTTTGAAAGACAAATTTACGACTGCCATACGTACAGTAACCGGTGGACGAAGAGTCCAAGCAGTACTTTGCGATAAATACTTACTTAGGTTTGTTCCAGTTTCAAACACTAACGTATGGCAATACATCAGCTCCTGCAACTTTTCAACGGTTTCTGGAACAGTTAACAGAAAAATTCGCTTCTTGTACAAACTATTTAGACGAAATTGTAGTGGTCGCAGGTCTTACGCCTGCGTAACATTTAGCAAATTTAAGCTCTTTGATTCATGTTCTTTCTGTTGCTGTCTTAAAGTGCCACAAGTACAAGTGCTCCTTCTTCCAAGAATAACTGAACTACTTTGGTCACGTATTAAATCCACAGGGTACACATTTAACTGCATCGCACTTGGCTGCGATTAGAGGTCTCCTGGTGCCCCGTATCATTGCCGATATCACGTCAGCCATGGGATAGCTCACCTATTACACAAAATTTATTCCTAACGCTAAGAAAACTGCTGCTATGGTTAACCAGCTGTGCCGGTAAAATGTTTTTTTGGGTCGTCCAAAGAATGACAGAACGCATTTCAGCAACTGAAAGAGGCACTGTTACGCCGTAGATGGTTGATTCACTTTAACCCAGCTAATACTGTAGTGTTAGTTGTGGATGCATCTCCTTATGGGATCGAAGCGGTGCTCTTCCTTATGACTGGTTCTTCTGACAGATATATTGCTTTTACCTCATAAACTCTTAAAAGACCGCTGTGTAACTACAGTCAGTTTGAAAAAGAGGCACTCGCCACTATCTATAGTGTTACGAAATTCCACCATTATTCGTACGCACAGAAGTTCTATTTGCTGACAGATCACGTCCCTTTGACGGCCCTGTTCAATCCCTCCAAGTCTGTCCCATACCGGACCGAGCAAAAAGTGCAATGTTGGGCTCTGATACTGTCCAATAATCAGTATGAGTTGTTGTACATCATGACCTTCATGTATTTTCTAATATATAATTATGTGCGATTGTGTATCAGACATAATTAGAAATTGAAAAGTACATGCCAAAGGAAAAATAATGATGTACATATATTAATTGCCAATTTTGACCTGTGGATGAGAATGTAGGACCTCGACAAGGAGATATCTGAGCAGAATACAAGCAACAGAATTGCGCTTTCGAAGAGGGATCCTGGGTAAGACAAGAAGGAATGGGACAATATCAAACACCCTGCAGATCAAGCCCCTAAAACTAACTGTGGAGAGTAATAGGCTTAATTGGTTGGCATTATTAAAAGAATAAGATCATAGAGATTTCCGAGAAGAGACCTAGAATGAAAGAAATCTGGAGGAGGACCGCAAAAAAGATGGAGAGACCAGGTGAAGGGTGATGTGAACCGAAGAGAGCTGTAGTAGGAGGAGATTCTAATTATAGACTGTGAGAAATGAAATTCCTGTGAGAGGTTCTGTGAGCGACCTACATAAACAGAAACGTTTCAGGAAAAAGAAGAAAATTTAGTACAGGCTCACTATTCAACATTCGATCGCTTACATATAGCCTCTGTTACCTGTCGATACCGACACAGAGTTTGAATAGTCTACGGAGTCATGTTTTCAAATCGATTCTCCTCATACTGAATATCTTCAAAGTTTTCCTCTCGTCTTATGGCGTCTGCCGCAGCAGTTACTTCTGACACAGCTCTTCAGGTAGTTTCGCAATATGTGCGCCATGGATTGACACGCAATTTGAAAGTCACTCCGCACCAAGTGGCGTGACGCTATTTTGTCATATGCAATCAGGTGTTTTGCTGTTGCATATAGCAGTACGTTCTGTCTTTATTGCACAAGATCATTGGCGCGTAGCTCGGACGAAGTAAATTACGTGCCGTCACTGTACCTGGCGGGGCATGGTCGCTCAAATTGAGCAAATGACCACTCGTTGAAGAACTTGTGCAGAAAATCAGTGATCCTCACCGAGACGCTTTCATGTGTAGCCACGTCCGTGCGGACCGTGGCAGCCCAATCTTATTGATTTCGCGGGTCCATTCTGAAACACCCTATGGTTGTTGGATGTTAATTCTTACAGTAGTTTTCCTTTTGTTGTCCCCATACCCACCACTACTGCAATTACGATATCGGCTTCATCTTCTATTTTTTGTCCTAAAGGTCTTCCTGATGTCATTGTCTTCGAGGATTGTCCATAATTAACATCAGTCGGTTTACAATTGTTTTGCGTTGCTAGTGGCATACACCATGTGTCCACTGCATCTTTCCAACTACTGTCTAACGGAGAAGCTGAACGGTTTGTTCAAAAAAATGGATCAAATGGCTCTGAGCACTATGCGACTTAACTTCTGAGGTCATCAGTCGCCTAGAACTTATAACTAATTAAACCTAACTAACCTAAGGACATCACACACATCCATCCCCGAGGCAGGATTCGAACCTGCGACCGTAGCGGTCGCTCGGTTCCAGACTGTAGCGCCTAGAACGGCTTGTTCGAAAGTTCTAAAACGAAATGGTGAAACACAGTTCCTGCCACACAAGGGACCAGAAACTGGAAATTTTTTGCCTTCTACCGCTCCTACCGAAGTGAAGGGAAGTCGCCGGCAGAATTGTTACATGGTTGTAACACAATACCCTGTTACATATCATGCGGCTACCACATTCCACCAGGTCGGACAAAATTTCAGCGGAAGAGTGAAGTTTTCTACAAAGATTTTGGCAAGAAACAGCCTTGGGAGCGTGGAGTCATTACCAAATCTTATGTCGTCCACTGTTCTCTTGGGCTACTGTGGCGGCACCACAACCAGCTGCGTATGTCGGTGATTCTGCCGCAGAAAACTAGCACGTCGCTGGGATCTTCACTTGAAATCGCAGCCGTGTCTCCGTCAGTCGCGGGGCGATCCTTCCTCTGTGGTGCCCAAGGACAACAACGCCTCACCGCCACCGACCCTGACGTCACAAGCGCCGGCACTGTCCGAGCTATCCGAACCGATGTCGGAGGATGAGCCGCCCCCAGAAAGTCAACACACCGCTCCAGAAGATCCCTTCGCCATCCACCCGGCCACAGCGTCTACCTCTCTGGATGCGGGCGTGTACCCAGCGTCTAATTTTTCGGCTGGTGTTCCCCGACTCCCTCGTTGCGGTTACTGAGGTGCGGACAGCGAGGTGCCAACAGCCACAGTGCCTCTCCCTGCCTCTTCATCTGTGTCTCCATCCAGTCCTCCCCCACCCTCCCCCCCGCCATCATTATGTGGGTCTGCCAACAAGATGACAGTGTAGAGGATTGGGGTGGGGGGGTGGAGGGGGAATAATGTAATGTTTTAAAGAGATCACATTGTCACACCAAGGTGTGCTATACAGATCGATACAATGGATATTACCGATGTTTCACTGCAGTCAACAACGATTTATGGGAGGCACTCCTGAAGACAACGCCTCTCCTCTAAGCATAGCGGCGCCCCCATACTGAAGTTAATATAGTGTCAAGTTAGGAAGAGCTCTGTACCACTTCGAGACCTCGTCTACAACAGTCAGTATCGTACTTTAGGACCAACGTGATAAGCAAAATTTCTGATGGGCCTGTTCATTTAAATGTGAAAGAGTGTACCTCAAGAGAAAAAATTTTTAATTAGTGAATCAAGTGATGATTTTCTAGCCCATGATAGTTATAAGTGATCCAATACCCCTGTGACAAAGAAGTTGTCAAAGTTAAATAAATCCTTTCTCTATTAATGTAATTAGTTGAACTAGTATTTCATGTGTTCTAGTTGTGTGTGCTGGCTCACTGAGCAGCCAGAGAACCCTCAGTTGTGGCTGGACGCTTGCAGTTTACTCTGGTCTCAACAACGGTGGAGTTCCTGCCCTCTCTCTAAACTGTACCAGCTGTCATGTAAAATATGAAGCAGTATACCTCCGTGGATTTGGTTTCTGTAACCCAAAACGAGGAGCTGGTTCTGTACGTTATGACTGTCCAGCAGTTGCAATTACCCATGGATCCATGCATCGATCCCCGAATATAAATCTGTGATAAAATGCAGTGATATTGATAGATTTCCAATTTATGCTATTGACTGTTACGTCAATGCTCATTAATAGCTCTGACGATATATTAGTTACTTACAGCTATAAAACGAACCTCTCACCTTGCCAACAGCAATGCTGCTTCCAAGCCAGTAATGAGTACTTAAGGCCCCTCAGTATCTCATTTAGAGGCTCGATATTGTGTTACGTCAGATAGTGTTATTTCCTAGACTTCCGAACCTCTTCCTTGAAAGTAAACTGTGCCATCAATAAATCTCTTAACTGTTACACCCCAGTGTAGAATCTCCAGCTGAGCGAGCTGCAGTAAACACGGAAGCTATTGCAGCACAGGGAAACGACCGATTACCCAGGTCTGCAAGTGAAACATAATGACCTCATTGAAACCGAGAGATACCGTTATACTAATGAAAAATCAGTGTTTCACAACTAAGGCTAGGGACAACACAACAGTAAGTATTCAGGTGCTGAAACAGCAGAAAAGAGCCTCTCAAAAGTGAAGTTGGGAAAGACTGAAGTCATTATGAGAGCTGACAGCGAAGGAAAACTAGAACACATAATGTCGTAGTCATCCCCACCACTGCAGAAGGTACAGGAAGCGCCAACGTAGATACCCCACCCTTCTTAACAAATGCCCGATTGTTGGGTGCTGACTGCGGGCTGCCTAGTGTATAGTCTCAACTCTTGTGTCAGATGCAGCTATCCAGTGAGATGGGAGGCTATGGAGGTCAACCCTAAGGACACCTAGGGGTCTTCCAGAACCCTTACGTCCAGCTGGGAGGCCGCTGCTGCTGCCAGCCGCACTGCCAACTTGGAAGGCAACAGTGAAGGTGGCACAGAGGCCGCCATTACACTGCAAAAAAATTGTTCAAATGGCTCTGAGCACTATGGGACTCAACATCTGAGGTCAGCAGTCCCCTAGAACTTAGAACTACTTAAAACTAACTAACCTAAGGACATCACACACAGCCATGCCCGAGACAGGATTCGAACCTGCGACCGTAGCGGTCACGCGGTTCCAAATTGAAGAGCCTAGAACCGCACAGCCACAGCGGCCGGTATCACACTGCAGGTCAGCTAGAAGCTCGACCTTCTTGAGGTCGACACTGTCTGTCATACGCCTTACAGAGGGTCAGCACTACTCTTGCTTATCCCATGTCTGTGGCAGACACTGATGCTTTTCGCTCCTGTCTCCTAAATAGGCGCTAATAGCCGTGCACTGTGAGCCCGCAGATACTTCAGGCTGATTAGGGACGAAACTCTTGAGTGATAATCTTCGACGTCAACGAGGGAACTTTGTAGATCGACACATGGAGCTAGAAGCCACTGGAGTTGTTTGTCACCGGCTGCCCTGTGGCGTAGCAGCCACGACCTGACGCTTTGCTGCGCTCGGCATACTATGAATCGAGTGCGCGTCAGCTCTTCACTGCTGACAAGGCACTATTCCACCAGCCTGGCTGAGGCACAGAGCTTTGGAAGACAAATTTGTGTTACTGCCTAATAATGAAGTCCCCACCGGCCTCCTCCCCTCTCCCTACTAGATGCCGATTGTGTGAGTTTTTTTCATTCGATCCCTTTACATAATCGTGAAAGGATCATCATGAAGGATCATCTATATATCAACTACTGCATCTAAGCGACGTGTGTGACAGAGTGTTAACCTACTTAAGTATGGTGGAAAGTATTATATTAAATACGATAACTAAAAATCCAAACTGAATGCCTTCAAATTTCTTATCTTAATTAGCACAATTAGGAACAGAGAACTGCACTTTGCGTAAGCAGTCCAATGTATCACGACCTCCTATTGTTATTTAAAAATTTAAGAATAATATGTTAAAATTTTTGACTATTTTTAATCCACTATTCAAAATACACACTTTAAAAACTGTAAACCATAGATGCACGTAAACACAATACTTTCAATGCTTGACAATTACGACAAAGCACTACGTCCAATAATAAACTCCTGCTACATAACAATTCAAAGTTTCGCTGTAAAGAACTTGTCCCTGCGTTATTAGTCTTAAAAAAAATGCTATCATAATGTGCTAGAAACAAGTCACTATAAGTCTGCCTTCGAAGAGTCTGACATAATAGGATTGTAGTACACTTGCAGATAAGGGTGGGCCGAACGGTTCTAGGCGCGTCAGTCAGGAACCGCGCGACCGCTACGGTCGCAAGTTCGAATCCTGCCTCGGGCATGGATGTGTGTGATGTCCTTAGGTTACTTAGGCTTAAGTAGTTCTTAGTTCTATTGGAATGATGACCTCAGATATTAAGTCCCATAGTGCTTAGAGCCATTTGAACCATAGATGTCGCTCAATGTACACTGTGAACAGTTATCCCAATTCACCAAAAGCTCCGTCATAGTATGGAAATAGGATATGCACTTTATTTTAAACAAACTCAAATTTTGAGGTAGAGTCGAGCACATAACATCTCCATGCTTAGGCACGACTCTCCAGATAATGGCTCTGGACCCACTGCCATGACCACTCGCTGCTGCCAGACGGCAGTGCCCCACATCAGAAGCTGCTACTAACAGCAGAGGCAGTAGGCCGCAATTAGCAGATGGCCGTCTTGCGCCGGCTGACCATCTGAGAACATGGGACTACGGCTTCTGTGGCTCCTATATGAGATGCCGACCCTTCCCAACAGTCAGGCATCATCAATACACACCAACAGGCCGCTAGCATTGGGATGTCACCGATATGCTATCAGCATCTATCGATGTGTTTACTAATCAGAAAAGGAGAAGACAAGGACTACAGTGGTATTAAATCGCTCTAATACTTTTATCGTGTGTCTCCCTAATTCTCATGAATATTTCCAGTAATAAGTTATTACCATTAAAGCACGTCGTCATATTTCAGATTCTTGTTAATTCTCTGGAAGAGTAACAATTTCTTTTTAGTTGGCTTTACCAGAAAACGTTCTGGGATGGTGGCAATGCCAGCTACACAAGGAGTTGATTCCTCATGACACACACTTCATGACAAGCAACTGTGATCGGATCACTATATTTGCATTTTGTTTACGTATATAATGGTACACTATGATCGTTGTATATAATGAGCTGCCTAATGACAATGGCACTGATTGTGTTTCCCATGTTATAGTGAAGGTTTCATTTTCACACTTGGTATTACATGATATTGACAAATCTTGGTACTGTGATAATTCTGTCGGAGGAAAAACAGAAATAAAAAACGAAAGCTGAAAATAAATAATGAAATTTTTATGGTCACCCAGAAATACTATGAAGTATTGTGTACCTTTTCTACAATCTATAATTTCCTTTGAACGTCTAGTGGGCGAAACATAAAGAAACTCTCTCGCTAGAGCCAATTTTCGGCGAGTTTGCGAGCGGTCAAATTTCGTGCCAGCGAAAAGAAACCCTATGCACCAATACCATTGTATGTAGTGATGAAATTACAGCTCCAATAGCATCATATTATTTACTAGTCATTTTAAGTGTGCTTACCTTCTTATAATTTATCGTAATGTGATACACACCAGAGAATTTAATTTTCAGTGTCACATCATGGTGAATGGTGTTTGAAATTGTGTTGCTATCTAAATGCCGCTAACTTATACGGTAACATTCTTTTTGGGTATTTTTTGTCACTTGTCATTACACGGACTACTTGTATCTTACTCTGACCGACGTCATTCTAGCAAATTAGGTCTAGAACCAATGTTGTTGGTCTATGAATCACATACTGAGATTCTAAGACATCAACCAAATTTCCTATACTGGACAAGAATCTAAATAGATGTTTAACTTAAAAGAGCACGAGAATTATCTCTTATTCAACCTCACTATGTACCTGGATAGTGTTTTGTGTTACAAACAAATCGGCACCGCCAGACTATACAACAGTGCCTGAACTTAGTTTTAGATATCAGAAGACCATCAGAAATGACATTCCAGTTTATAAAATTCAGCATTATGCCAATTCGCAGTGATAATATACCTTGATCGAAGTAAGAGAAAATCAGTCACACATTTTATGGAGACTCACATTAGACAATATTTTAGGGAGGCGTAAGAAAAGTAAGCAAAGTTTGTATGTTAATATCACGTGTATGACAGTTTCGTTGAATGAAAAGCACAAATCATATAATATCTGTGTCTGAGAAGACCTGCGGAATAAAGTTATTTGTGGGAACAGTAGCAAGTGAAGGAGTTTTATTTTTTTAAGACCTATGAAGTAAAAAGAATGACAAGTCCACCAGGTGCTGATGCAATGTATGTGTAGGTGTAGGTGGGTGGAAATGTAGATTCATTACACTGACGTATGTATCACTTGACAATATTATATCATACAATGAGATTACAGTAATTATAATCAACGTATTGCCCGCATGAACCATGCGTCTTGCCGTCGGTTGGGTTGGTTGCGTGCCTCAGCGAGACAGAGAGCCGTACTGTAGGTGCTACCACAACAGAGGAGTTGTTACTGAGAGGCCTGACAAACGCGCGGTTCCTGAAGAGGGTCAGCAGCCCTTTCAGTTATTGCAGAGGCCCCAGTCTCACTGACTGATCTGGCCTTGTAACATCAACAAAAATGGCCTAGATGCGCTGGTACTGTTACGGCTGAAAACAACAGGAAACTACAGCCGTAATTTTTCCCGAGGGCATGCACCTCTACTGTATGGTTAAATGACGATGGGGTCCTCTTGGGTAAAATATTCCAGGCATAAAGTAGTATCTCTGGCAGGGACTACTCAGGAGAGCCGGCCGGTGTGGCCAAGCGGTTAAAGGCGCTACAGTCTGGAACCGCTCGTCCGCTAAGGTCGCAGGTTCGAATCCTGCCTCGGGCATGGATGTGTGTGATGTCCTTAGGTTAGTGAGGTTTAAGTAGTTCTAAGTTCTAGGGGACTGATGACTTTAGAAGTTAAGTGCCATAGTGCTCAGAGCCATTTCAACCTCTTTTTTTTTTCTTTTTTTTTTTTTTTTACTCAGGAGGATGTCGCCGGAAGTTCGGTGACCGGAGGAACAGGCCTTCTGGTCAGGAGAATACAGATTTATGAATAAAAAGTCAAATAGGGGTAGTGCAGAACTGGGTTTAGGAACGAATAAGAAAATAGGAAGCTACTATGAACAGCATGGTGAACGGAATATCGTATCCAAGATAGACACGAACCCCTCGCCTACCGCAGTTATAGAAGTTTATATGCCAGCCATCTCAGCAGATGAAGTGATTGAAGAAATAGGAGAGAAAACAAATTTTTCAGGTAGCTAAAGGATTCCAAAATTTAATTGTGATTGGGGACTGGAATTCAGTAATAGCAAAAGGAAGAGATGGAAAAACAGTAGGTGGATTTGGACTGGGGGAAAGGAATGAAGGAGAAAGTCGCCTGGTGGAAATTTTCACAGAACACAATTAAGGTACCGTTAAAACTTGATTTAAGAATCATATGAGAAGGTTATATACGTGTAAAAGACCTGGAGACACCGGAAGCTTTCAGATTGATTACATAATTGTTAGACAGAGATTTGGGAAGCAGATTTTAAGTTTTAAGACGTTTTCAGTCGGAGAAGTGGACTCTGACTACAATTTATTGGTTGTGAACAGTAGATTAAAACTGAAGAAATTGCAGAAAGATAGGAAATTAAGGAGATATGACCTGGATAAGTTGATGGAACCAGACGTTGTTGAAAGATTCAGAGGGAGTGCTAGCAACAATTCAATAGAACAGGGGAAAGGAATAAAGTAGAGGGCGAATGGGTAGCTGTAAGCTATCAAATAGTGAAGGCGGTAGAACATAAAATAGGTAAAAAGGGAAGCCATAGCAGAAATCCTTAGATAAGAGATATTAAATTTTACTGATGAAAGGAGGAATTTTAAAGGCGCAGCCAATGAAAAGGAAGAAAGCGAATACAAACGTCTGAAAAAAAAGGGATTGACAGGAAGTGCAAAATAACTAAGCAGGAATGGTTAGTGAACAAACGTAAAGATTTAGAACCATATTTCACTAGGAGAAAGTTAGATACCGCCTACAGGAAAATTAAAGAGGCCCATGGGGAAAAGAGAAGCAGCTCTATGAATATCAAGATCGCAGATGGAAAACCATTCCTAAGGAAAGATGAGAAAGCTGAGAGGTGGAAGAAATATATAATGAGTCTACACAAGAGATAAGAGCTTGAAGGCAGTGTTATAGAAAGGGAAGGACGTAGATGAAGGTGAGATGGGAGATATGATACTGCGAGAAGAGTATGGCTGGGCTCTGAAAGATCTGAGTCGAAACAAGGCTCTGGGGTAGACGATATTTCGTCAGAACTATTGATAGCCTATGGGGAGCCAGCCGTGACAAAGCCTTTCCATCTCGTGTGTAAGATGTATCACACATGTGAAATACCCTCAGGCTTCAAGAAGATAGCAGTTGTTGACAGGTGGGCGAATTCCTAAACCATCAGTTTAATAAGTCATGGTTGCAAAATAATGGCATGAATTCCTTACAGGTGAAGGGAAAAGCTGGTAGAAGCCGGCCTCGGGGAAGATCAGTTTCGATTCCCTAAAACCTATCCAAGAAGATAGGTTAATGAAAAACAAAACCTACATTTATAGTTTTTGTAGATTTACAGCAAGCATTTGACAATGTTCAAAATGGTTCAAATGACTCTGAGCACTGTGCGACTTAACTTCTGAGGTCATAAGTCGCCTAGAACTTAGATCTAATTAAACCTAACTAACCTAAGGACATCACACACATCCATGCCCGAGGCAGGATTCTAACCTGCGACCGTAGCGGTCGCTCGGCTCTTGACTGTAGCGCCTAGAACCGCACGGCCACTCGGGCCGGCTTTGACAATGTTGATTGGATCACAGGTAAGATCATAGGTGATCTACAGAGAGCGACAGGTGGTTTAAAACTTGTACAGAAACAAGACGGCAGTTATAAGAGCCTAGGGGCGTGCAAGGGAAGCAGTGGTGAAGGGGTAACATTATTGATGTTGACTGGAAATGGCAATAAAAGTTTTTATGAAGAAGAGAAATTTGTTAACATCAAACACAGATTTTGGTGTTAGGAAGTATTTTCTGAAAGGAATTGTTTGGAGTGTAGCCATGTATGGTAGTGAAGCATGGACGATAAACAGGTTTGCCAAATAGAGAATAGAAGATTCAGAAATGTGGTGCTATAAAAGAATGTTGAGGATTAGATGGGTCGATCAGATAACTAGTGAGAAGATCCTGAATAGAACTGGGGAGATAAGAAATTTGTGCCACAGTTTGACCAAAAGGAGGGATCGGTTGATAACAACCATTCTGAGACATCAAGGGATCACGAATTTAGTACTGGAGGGAAATGTGGACGGTAAAAGGCGTAGAGGGCGACCAAAAGATGAATACAGTAAGCAGATTCAGAAGGATGTAGGCTGCAGTAGTTATTCAGAGATGAAGAGGTTCGCACAGGACAGAGTAGCATGGAGAGCAGCATCAAACCAGTCTTCGGACTGAAGACCTTAAGAACAACAATCAATCTAGTTACAAGACCGTACCCCGGATCCACAAAGGAAGCTGTCATACTAACATTGAAATCCCGAAAGGTTTGTGTGAAGATGTAACAGGTCGAAGAGGTGTTCGTGTGACACATATGCCGTGGATGATGAATTGTGTTTAGTGACGATTCTGCCTAAGAATCTCGGTATAACAATCTTAATCTCCCACAGTTTTTATTATGTAATCATTCTATATTATGCTCTTATTTTATTTACTAGTTACTGATTCCAGAAGTTTAGTACCAACAGTGTGATTGTATAGCGACTTAACGCTCCGCCTCTTTATGCACACAGTATGTTACATTTATTTACAGCCAGTCCCTACCTCAATCTTCAATCCTATGTAGTTTTTATTCGTTTTTATTCGTTTCGCTACATTCAAAAGCACTGCACGCCACCTGTGGCGTCGTCTACATCTATGTATAAATATATACTCTGCAAGCATTTTGCAATTTTATCGATGCTCTTTCCTATTCAACTCTCTCATACTAATTGAGAAAAAATGGGATAGGCCACACATGTTATGTGATGGGAGCGATTTCTCCATTTCCTGAAAATAATTTTTTTCTGAAATCAGGATTGCTAAATACTATTTCGTTCACGATGACCGGTTTCGTAAGAAGGCTGCTGTCATCATCTGATTGGAAATGCACCTCTGATTTACGACGATCAGACGATGACAGAAACCTTCTGTTGAAACCAGTCAGCGTGATATTATTAATAATGAGATATCCTCAGAAGAAACCTATGTCCATGAAAAAATGAGTCTATTAAGACGCTCCAGTTCCTCTTGTGAACGCTACGCCAGATATACAATGGTGGCGACATAATGGGAACGCGTCCACATTAAATGCATTTTCTCTCAATAGTGTACAGCAATATATGCGTCATCTTTTTACGAGCTTTTCCCACTACATTCCTCTGTGTTAAAGTGACACTTATATTACATCTTTTCAAGGTTTTGGTTATTGTGATTCGTCTCGTCATGTTGTATCCCCACGGAACACATAGGACACACGTAAGGTGTGCGTATACAGGTATATAGATCAGTCACATGTTGCAAGATGTGCTACCACTACATATACATCAGTGTCTAGGTAATGTGAAAGAGCAACCCAAAGACTGTGAGACACTTAAAAGAAGTATCACACTACTAATACTATCTGTCTTCAATAGTGTTGCTGTGAAGTGTAGGATGCTCACCAGACAGGTTACCTAGAAAAGGACACAGACAATTTTCACCCTCATTTTTACGTAAACCACGCGTATGCTTCTTCTGTAGTAAATGTGCCTGAAAACACTATTTTATGGGAGTGCGCAAACTCTATGACTTTTATAACCGAATTCCACGTTTTTCGGTTTAACGTCCCGTCGATCTCTATGTCACTGGAGGTTAAGTAATTAAAACTATACTCATACAGAAGAAACATCTTGTAGTGTGCATGTCAGCAATACTTTTACCTATATTCTCGTGTATAAAACTAGATTTTATAGTACATTAGCAAACGAATGGATGCTTACTTGCCTGTTTACATCACTGTAAAAGTATATGCGAGGGTAAGACAATTGTTATTCCCAATTTAGTTATATTCTTGTCTATTTTGGTAGTACTGTCATTTTACATTGATGACGCATGCCTTGCTTTTTTTATGTTATATATTTGCAATTATGAAGCTTCTAGGTTAGGTTAGTTATCGCTGCCGTGCTTTTAATCATGGCTGCTCCGCTGTCTATTTGCCCAAAGAAGAGCGACGTACACTGATCCGTTTTTTTGGTCGTGAGGGGCCGAATCTCATCGACGATTTTCGGTACAGTACGGGAACAATGTTTTGCCACAACGGAGTGTCAAAGAATGGATTGAAAAATTCCAAAACGTTCGCACAAGTGTTACGCACGATGAAGGAGCTGGACGACAATTTACCGCCACAAATGAAGAAACTATTGAGCGTTCACGTGAAATATTTCTCTTACACAGACAATTAACTATTGACGAAGTGGCACGTCGTCTGCAAATTAGTCACGGTTCTGCCTACGAAATCATCCACAAGATGGTCCCAAAACAACTCACATAGTTGCATAAACAAACGCGGTTGGACATCAGCAAAAAACATTTGGATCGCTGTGGTAATGAAGGGGACAACTTTTTAGACAGGATCATTACTGGTGACGAAACATGGATCCATCATTACGAGCCGGAGAGTAAACGGCAGAGTATGGAATAGAAACATCCAAATTCCCCGTGCAAGAAAAAGTTCAATACCCAACCGTCCGCAGGAAAACTGATGTTTACGGTTTTTTGGGACACACAAGGTACAGTACTGGAAAAGTATGGGGAAACAGGCACAACAATAAACAGTGAACGTTACAGTGAGATGCTTACTACCAGGATAAAGCCTGCAATTCGAAGCAAATGCCGAGGATTGTTGGCAAAAGTGTTGTCTTGTTGCACGAGAACGCCTGTCCACATACCGCTACCCACACTGCTGAAACGCTCCAAAAACTTAAATCTGAAGTACTGGAGCATCCTCCATATAGACCCGATCTTGCCCTTTCTGACTATCACTTATTTGATCCACTCAAACAGGCATTAAGGGGCCGTCAATTTGCCTCGGACGAAGCTGTGAAAGAGGCGGTGCATTCCTGGCTCGCAACTCAAACTAGAACCTTCTTTTATGAGGGCATCAGGATAGCTTGTACAACGATGGACCAAGTGCGTGGAAACGCAAGGAGACTATGTCGAAAAATGATGTTCTTTTAAGTTTGCTATTTGATTACAATAAAATTTTATAACTACTGTGCGAATAATAATTGACTTGCCCTCGTAGCGGAGGATGTATAGCAAATACTGCTTATTAACATCATAAACACATAACATAGGTTCTGTATGATACTTATATTCTGTTTTTGGACTGTGTTAACAATCCCCATACAGCTTACAGGTCGAGAACTACAATTATAGGCAGATTTAACATAGTTTACAATATTTTCTTGGTCTTGTTTGTTGCCAAGGGATAATTCTACACCAATCAAGTTCCATTTCTACCCTCATTATCCACAACAGGGAAATTGCAGAACGATATCGTTACCAGGGAATGGTTTAAGTCTCCTCGACACATGAATTGCGTTAGATATTTTCTGTCTCCGTAGTAAATTTCGATACTGTTGTTGAAGAGCTTCTGCTAACTGAACAAGAGGTGACAGGGTAATAGTTTGGACTGTAAATTTAGCAGTATCATGTGTGTGTGTGTGTGTGTGTGTGTGTGTGTGTGTGTGTGTGTGTGTGTGTCTACACTTGGACGTTCCGCTGTTAATTAAGAGTCTACTTTAATCCTATTGTCTCAGACTCCGAAAGACCGTCTTTCAGTGACATCACTGTTTTAAACATATTGTAATATCAAATATTTTAACTGTGGTATCATGTGTCAATATCACGGGTGCTGTGGCGTTGCTAGCAGAATTGCAAGTTTCTATTCGACACGGACATCGATCGCGCGGGGTCTGTCGGCCCCAATGGTGCACGTCTGTAGAGTCATACTTCGAGCAGCTCTGTGCCTTCTGTAATAAGAAAACTGAGGAGAGAAATCAACAAACAACTTGAACGTATGTCCTGTAATGTCCGCCCAGACCAAACGCAACGAACATTGCTGAACAAACTGCGCCGCGATCTAAGACAGCCTGAAGCAGCCACTCAGACACTCGCACTTGGAGCCACTTCACTACGGGACGCCTCACAGACCCCGCCGCATCGCGGCTTCAACATCATAATTGTGAGTATTTTTATTGTATGAACTGGATTCTGTTTCTTACTGCAGTACTTGTATTGAGCCCTAAATCGTTTGGAGAAATGCAACTTATGTAAACCTTCGGTTTGTTAACTTCTTTACTTGTCGTTTCTTCTCCTGTCCAGCTTTCCTCCGACAACAGTCGCAGCGACTCTCTCTTACCCACCTCTCCTTACTGTTATGTACGAAGTTGTGTACAAAGTATTAATCAGCCAATAACGTGGGCAAAAGTTCTTCACAGTGAAACATAGACTTCGTATGTAGCAAGAGTAAATTTGTTTACATGAAGTGCAGTGGTAATTGGGTTTTGGCTAACAATCCTGAGATTCGTCTGTTTGGAATAACAGGGGGGCTGGGGGAAAGAATGTAAGAAATTACACCAAAATTGCCAATATCAGCGTGAGGTGGTTATATATTGCAGTGCTCGTGGAATCTCCCATTGTTATCAACACACTACGACATCATTGTTTTTAACACACTTACAATACAGGGACAAGTTTCTCACTGTGAACTGTAATCTGGGTACATAGTAAGAGTTCTTTTTCTAAATAATGCACTCTGGTAACTGTCAAACATTCATAGCCACGTATTTAGGTGCATCTCTGGCTGACAACCTTGAAAAAGTGTGTATTTGGAATGCTGGGAGTATAGTCAGCCAAAACAATTTACAAATTACCACAAAGTTTAAAATAAAAATGGGTTGTTGTCATATTGGAGTGCTTACAGAAAACGCCCAATACTCTGCTGCTAATGGTGCTAATTAAGGTAGTAAGTCTGGAGGTGGCCATTTTTGATAATTAACTTTCAGCCATGTATAAGTAGCATAACAGCCTGTCATATAATTCACCTAGAATATAGGGTGGAAGGAACCACTTAACTGCAGCTTATTCTGTCAGAAAGCAGAGGCTGAGCTCTGCTGCTGGTGTATCATGATAATCCTTTCACTAAAGAGTACAGAGTTCGAGAGGTTCCATGCCCTCTTTAGCACGTCGCCTCTCATTTTCATAAATTTTACAAATGTTTCATGTCATTGCACTGTGGTAACAGGCCGAATAAGATTATTGTAATGAGAGTATTTGTACTGAGACCTCAAAATACTTTTCACTTGATTCCTATGCATGTTTGGTTCACTCGGTATCTGGTCTGCGTCGGGCGTCGGAGTCGGACGGTCTTGCGACTTAGTCGCACTTTTTCGGCAGAACTTAGAATTCTCGGACAGCCTTCGAGGCCAGGAGTTGAAACAGTGTTGCTGCACAGCAGAAGTCGGCACCTACATGATCAGACCGCTGCCTACCGACGACGTGGTGCAGATTTCAGTTCTGGTACGGTATTTTGCGGCTTCGGCATTATAGGACCTATCATTTGTATACTGAATATTTCAGCAGAACGCGCGCTCGCTTTGCTACATGTCCACCTTGCTTGTTTCTCCATGTGATCCCGTTTGAGCTCTCACTACTGATCGCGATACTGCTATATAGTCAGGAGAGTAATATTAGTAATATTTGGTTAATTAGGACCTCCAGTCATTATCGTCAATCTATTGCATCACAAAGAGTGGGAGCCCCTTTTTCTCGAGCCAACTCTTATTCTCATAATAGTTCAGTATACCCTATCCTTTAACCTATTGTTTGTGACGATTATCATGTGCCTTTATGTTCCGATGTATAATAAATCTCATTCTAATATTTAATCTACATATCATTTCGTAGATATTTGCAGAATCCCATTTCATGTTGTTGATTATGATAAAGTTCCCTTTTTCATCTCTGAGTAGATTACGATTTTTATTAAATTATTAAGATTGTGCAGTCTTTATTTTACCAACTAGCAGGGTCCACCATCATTTCCGTTCGTTACCGTTGTGCGCATAACCAATTAGGTTATAGGTAAGGAGGGGGTCGAGTGCATGTCTCGTTCACATGCAAAATTCATCATAATTAAAGAGGTACTAGCTCCTCTCCACCCCGGCACCTCGCGAATTCGAATGAGAAGACTCACATTTGGCCAAGTGACAGAAGGGTGAGGACAGGGTTGGGGACATGATTTTCCCACATTTCTGAAATCATCCAACTAATCTCGATCAATTTTGGGTGTGCTTGAAGTGGTACTGTGGATGGGTGACCACTTTCCCACCATTTTCATGCCATACTGTCGTCCTAGAGCCTTGGTGGGCCTACCTTGACAGATGATAGATATCAGGTTGCAACATGACTTAGAATTTATCACTCACAATTGTCACAGA
This sequence comes from Schistocerca serialis cubense, assembly GCF_023864345.2. Classification (NCBI taxonomy): domain Eukaryota; kingdom Metazoa; phylum Arthropoda; class Insecta; order Orthoptera; family Acrididae; genus Schistocerca; species Schistocerca serialis. The sequence goes on along the minus strand of NC_064640.1, from coordinate 486,378,406 downwards.
AGTGTGGGCAGTGACCTTGTCTTAGATCGTTATCTGGGATCATACACCCATTAATACCCTAGTAGCGAGAGGTAGGGCATTTTACGTTCCCACTACTGCCCATTTCGTTGTATGTCAATGACTAAAGTCGTAGCGAGTGAATTTAACATTATTTGCACTGAGTGAAGCATTCTAGAATTATCAGCTAAATTATAATGACACAGCTGCATCCTGTTTCGTCGACATGCCCAGATGTTGTCATCAAGTGCACTTAAGTCCATGTCATTAGGCTGAAGCGTATTCCTTACTAACTTCATACTTTTACTGTTCTTTCCATTTTTAAGATTTTCATCGGGAATTACGTTCTATAATTGTATCCCCGAGACATACTCATTTTGGTAGCACAGCGACGAGACTCCCAGAATCCATACGACACAACTGATATTTCTATTATAAGATTCGCTTCATGTCGACTCCAGAAATCGGATAGTGAAAACTCTAAGGTGGAACAACCATATGGGCCTAAGAACTCTGTTAGATGGTTTGGTACAAATATGTAACACACGCTTGGGTTGATGCTGTACATGCGGATCTGGTGGTAGACACCTAAGGTATAGAGGATTACAATTCGAGTTTTCTAGCTTATGTCCAAGAGCCTGCCTGACGATACTCTATCACACAAATATTTTGCCTGTCGGCGCAATGATGCGGCTGTTGGGACAAGAGCTTTTCGCTCATGATATAGGCCGGGAAGAACAGGATAATCTTAACATGATAATAGCTACTGATGTTAAGAAGGCCTACTGACGTGACATAATACACATAATCCTAGTTTTTACTGTCGAGGATGATGAATGTCGTAATATTATGGTATGTATTCATAGTGCACCGTGAAACTCCAATGTAAATTGAGTTTATTTCGTCTAAAGAGGAATACGACTCTCTTGTGACAGTGTGTACACCCAGAGAGGGAAATCCACTATGATTCGTATTAAATATAAATAATTAGTTGGCACTATTTAGACTGTGACAACAAGGGAAAAGTACAGTTTCCTTAATGAAGCAATCGCCAAATATTGTTTAGTGAAATAACTTGATGTCTAGATGACGAAGGTTTCACTGCAAGTTCTAGGGTAAACTTGTCTAGATTTCTGCAGATTCTGCAGATATACTGAGAAACTGATGACTATAGAAAAACAGGTATCTATGTGTAGGTACGAATTAATTTTGAAATGAGGAATGAAGTGTTCTGAAGAATGGTTTCCTGAATATCTGTACTAACGGATGGGATTTGCGGTAACATACGGTTAAATTTTCTAAGAGACTTTCCATACTATGTGTTTCACTCTGCAGCGCAGTAGCGTGTGCTCTGCTTTGAAACTTCGCGGCAGCTCAAAGTTGTGTTGCAACGGGACTCGAAACTTCAACCTTGCTTTCATGGACACTGGGTAAACTGAGGTATCCAGGAATAATTTGTTATTCGTTCTTGCAATTTTACTTCTGCAAGTACCTCTCCTACTTTCAGAACATCATAGAAGCTCCCTTGTATACTTCATGGAATTCGCACTCCTGGAAGTAGTCCGACTGTTGTGGGACAACTGACTAATGACGTACAACCACAAATCGATATTTGGTTAGTTGTTTTTGCATTGCCTGATTTCTTCAAAACCAGGTAGCCTAAAGGAAGAACGCCAAGTGAGCCATCTATTTGCGGATCATGTAACATTCTCTCTGTGCGTTCGTTTTTGAGCTGTCTGTGTGTCTTAGGTGAGGACCAGTCCGCAGATTGCCTTGGCAAACGTGAGTAGCTGTCTAAAAACGACACCCATACTGGATGGTGCACATACGCTATATATTGCATTCGAATTCGATCCGTGACTACGTCATCTCCATGATGCCCATGCACCCGCTATGCGTGATATGCTAGACGGCCTTTGAGGAATGGTTGGGAATTTACGTACCACAATACACCTGCGTGGAGAGTTCATATGTTTGTGAAGGTACTAACACCTTTATTATCTCCTATCAGATCACAAGACTGGTCAAATTTCAGAGAATTCGTGTCAACAATGGACTTTTCGAGTGAGTGCACACAACCTTCTTGGCCATTTAAGAGTGGTATTTGATACTAAATGAGGGGTGTTCAAAGGAAAAGGTACGACACAACACTGTGGGTATAACTGAAGCCTTTATTCAAAGGTAATCACCAGAGGCCTCATCATAAAAATCCCACTGTTTCACGAGCTGAATTATTCCCTGCTCCTTGAATTCCTATGGCTGTGACAGGAGCCAGTCCTGCACTGTGTCATTCAGATCACGTCCGAGTTGAAGTGCTTCCCTGTGACGTATTTTTAGCAGATTAAACAAATGGAGGTCACAGGGCGACATGTCCGTGCTGTAGGACGGATGCTAAAGATGCTCCCACTTGAACTTGACCATTAGGTTTTTGGTGGCCAACGAGACGTGCGGACACTGGTTACAGTGGAGCAGGTTCACTTCCTCCCTGAGTGGCACAGGCAATTTGCTCTTGATGGACTAGGAAGTGTCTCACTGTACACGTAACTGTCAATGATTGTTCCGTACTCGAGAAATTCGACGAGTATTGGACCTCAGATGTTGAAAAAGACGGTAAGCATCACCTTGTCTGCTGAGGGCACTGCTCTGAATTCTTGAGGGGGAGGTGACGACAGTGTATTCGTGTCACTACGATATTCCAAAGCAGTATATGCAAATTTTAACCGGTTTGATTGCTACCACGATTCGTGCCTTTTCATTTGAATACTTCTCATATGTTTTATATGAATATCAGTATACATCGCTGTAACAACGCAATTTTGGTGAAACCTATCGTTAATGTCTTGTAATGGGGTAACTTTTGAATGAGGAAGTATGAACAGATGGATATCTTCATTCGTCTAGTGGAATGTTTGTTATTAAGCTCATTACGAAACATTAGCATTGCAATTCCCTGATATTCTGTTACGGAATAACACAGTATAACGTCAACTGGATCTCGAAACACGTGAGATATCCGAATTTGTATTTCCCGTTACAATGAGAGTCCTCCATAGAACAGCATCAGTGTGAGAATTGTTCTGTCACCCGTACTACTGAATTAACATTGGGACCTCCTCTGTGCGCTGTACCTCCCGGTGTGCTGGAGGATAAAGACAATAGGTTCCAGGCCCTGCGGGTTTGATACTGCGGCCGGCGACCGCAGGATCTGATGCCGGGCGAAAGCCTTTGCCTGCCTCGGGGCTTCGGTCGCCGCTGCTGATTGGAAGGAGCGTAAAGCTGGAGAGGCTACCATCCCACCCTCCGTATCAGACAGCATTATCGGAGCTGTTCCTTGCTTGTCGTGTACACTCATAAGAAATACTTCTTGCTTACGAATTGAGAAGCTCCTTACCTATACATTAAATGTTATTTACACATTTGTGATTTTGTGAAGCTATATTATGGTGAGTAATTATTTCTTGGTATAGCTCCAAGTTGGTACTGATATCATAGCTATTTACCCCTTTGGATGTTGATTCATGTCACTAAATAATGTAGGTAAGTCAAGTGCCAAGTTGGTGAAATTCACTGCACGAAATAAATGTATAACATTTTCTATACACACTTAATGACTCGCACTAGGACGTATTAGTTTTATATTTGGCTCAAAGGTGCCTTGAGGCTTCCTCTATATTGATGCAAAAGCATGGTGCCCTGCGACGTCAGCCTCAGGCTAGGCGTCGAAAAATGAGGAAAAACGCTCACAGGTTGGAAGTTCATGTGAAGTCTAGAATGGGTTAATGACGTCAGATTGGCACAATATTTCACCAAAATACTGTCTAACGCAGCAGTGGACGTGACACACCACGGGAAGGTACGTCAGTCAGCTCTTAACCATCTTTCACCCCTTCGTCTGATGCCTCAGAAGGGTAGGTTAGAACCACGATACTCAGACTTGAGTTCACGCGGTTTCCCTATGACTAGTGGAGGAAACACACTGTAGCTCATAATTGGCAAGAAAAGCCCTCAGGAAGTGATATAAAGGGCGTCAATGAATCTCTAATGACATTGTGGGGCTGCAACGTCATTCAGCGTGATTTGACCTCTTTTGAGCGTAGTGCGACTGCAAGTTTCGCCCTGGTACATAGGGTGCAACCACCAGGGACGTTCAAAACTTTTCACCAAAATTTGAAAGTGATGCAACGAAGGAAAGCCTGTTTACTATTTTTCAACCCTCCTCTTTTGCACCATGCTTTGGCATGATCACAGATGGGTGTTATACTGACATGTGCGTGAATAAAACCGCAAATGTACCTTTCGGAGACTTCCACACCCATTCAACTAAGTGGTGCCTCATGGCTGCTCTAGCGCCTGAGGGCAAGCTATCCTATCTAAGGTGTGTTGAAGAGGTTGCCTGCTGTGAAGGATTAGAGCAGCCACGAGGCATCAGTCAGCTGAACGGGTTCCGAAATCTCTGACATTACCATTTTATTCACGCACAGATCAATGTAGCACCCCTGAATGTTCATGCCAAAGGACGGAGTAAATCAAGAAGGCATAAAGAACCTTCTGCACTTCGGATGACGTTCATTTTTTGTCGAATAGTTTTGAGCGACAATTGTGGTTCCACCCTGAATAGCAGAACAAAAATTACCACCTAACTGCACTCCAGTGGGGTCAGATCGCCTTCAGTGGAGTAGCAGCCACACGATATTCTTAGAGTAGGGTTAAATTGTCCAGGGAGTATCAGCAGCGTCGAACGTTGTCTAGGACGTCGTCCTGTTGCTCATCGCACTTCCAAATGTAGTCTTCAACAGCGAAATATGTGGAAATCAACGCCCCAAGGAACGTTGTTGTTTCATTGACGCTCTTTATAGACCTCCAGAGAGATTCTTATGTCGATTTAGAGCGGCGGCTTACTTGAAATGTTTTCCTAGGCCATACATAAAAAAACCGCACGATTTCAACGCTGAGTGTCGCGGTTATGGCATCCATCGCAGGTACATCAAACGAATGGGTGAAACGTGAGTAAGGAGAGTGTGAACACACTCCGACTGTCTCATGTGCCAACTGTGGTATGAGGCAGAATTATGGCACAATTTGATACCAATGTGACATCATTAAACCACCTTTTCCACTTCATATGAACTTTCCAGCTCTGACCTTTTTTTCGCATGTGTCGGCACCTTGCTGTTGGAACCATTGTCGAGTCCGAGAGTGACGTCAAGGGGCGCTACGCTTTAGCGCCATTTCGAAGAAATGTTTTAGACACGTTTGAGCTAAATTTCAAACTTACACCTCGCAATGTGAGATAACTACGGGGTTTGGAAAAAGAGATACAATTTTCTTTTTTTTTTGCGATGTGGATTTGTGTGGTGTGTTTCAGTCGAATGAAGAAACAGAAATACTACTGCGCTGAAAAACCATTTCTGTGGGTGGTTTATGTCCAAGGAAATATCATACAGCATATGAGAGAGCTTATAAGCTTTCAGGTCCATCACATTCTATAGTAACATGGGCGTACTTCTTTTGAAGATACTGAGTGATAACGACGTTCGAAATCTCCAACCAAAGAAGGCAGAGTATTATACTGAAAGATCGACGACTGAATCAGTGTGAATTATCATACAACATGGATATGAGAACAAAATTATGAGAGTACATTATTCGTGAGAAATTAACTCTGAGGTACTTTTGTTGGAGACTGGTGTGTTAATTGTTGAATGTTGGTCAAAACTAAATGCAAAAATTAATGTTTCAGAAATGTTTAGACTTTCCGCAGAGATCCAAATGATTTTGCTCGGTGATGTGTAACTGTGTATGCTAGGTGCGTTCTCCATTTCGCTCAAGAAACAAACTGATAATTTAAACTTTGGGCGATAGCCAGTGCCCCGCATCTAACTAAACGGAATGTATTTCATCTAAATGGTTATAGAATATTTTCTGAAATGTAAAACGTGTTTTTCTAAAAAGTTTGTCAGTAAAGTATCCATCAGTAACTTTCTAATACTAAGGATATCGTCGTTTTTGTCTGTTTTCTGTGTTTCTCTTAGTTACTCTAAATTCGTGGAGGTATGTATCGTCTGTGCAACTAAATGAAGTCAGTTTGTTTATTACCATACGCGTTTCGCTTCTTTTACACTCCTGGAAATGGAAAAAAGAACACATTGACACCGGTGTGTCAGACCCACCATACTTGCTCCGGACACTGCGAGAGGGCTGTACAAGCAATGATCAAACGCACGGCACAGCGGACACACCAGGAACCGCGGTGTTGGCCGTCGAATGGCGCTAGCTGCGCAGCATTTGTGCACCGCCGCCGTCAGTGTCAGCCAGTTTGCCGTGGCATACGGAGCTCCATCGCAGTCTTTAACACTGGTAGCATGCCGCGACAGCGTGGACGTGAACCGTATGTGCAGTTGACGGACTTTGAGCGAGGGCGTATAGTGGGCATGCGGGAGGCCGGGTGGACGTACCGCCGAATTGCTCAACACGTGGGGCGTGAGGTCTCCACAGTACATCGATGTTGTCGCCAGTGGTCGGCGGAAGGTGCACGTGCCCGTCGACCTGGGACCGGACCGCAGCGACGCACGGATGCACGCCAAGACCGTAGGATCCTACGCAGTGCCGTAGGGGACCGCACCGCCACTTCCCAGCAAATTAGGGACACTGTTGCTCCTGGGGTATCGGCGAGGACCATTCGCAACCGTCTCCACGAAGCTGGGCTACGGTCCCGCACACCGTTAGGCCGTCTTCCGCTCACGCCCCAACATCGTGCAGCCCGCCTCCAGTGGTGTCGCGACAGGCGTGAATTGAGGGACGAATGGAGACGTGTCGTCTTCAGCGATGAGAGTCGCTTCTGCCTTGGTGCCAATGATGGTCGTATGCGTGTTTGGTGCCGTGCAGGTGAGCGCCACAATCAGGACTGCATACGACCGAGGCACACAGGGCCAACACCCGACATCATGGTGTGGGGAGCGATCTCCTACACTGGCCGTACACCACTGGTGATCGTCGAGGGGACACTGAATAGTGCACGGTACATCCAAACCGTCATCGAACCCATCGTTCTACCATTCCTAGACCGGCAAGGGAATTTGCTGTTCCAACAGGACAATGCACGTCCGCATGTATCCCGTGCCACCCAACGTGCTCTAGAAGGTGTAAGTCAACTACCCTGGCCAGCAAGATCTCCGGATCTGTCCCCCATTGAGCATGTTTGGGACTGGATGAAGCGTCGTCTCACGCGGTCTGCACGTCCAGTACGAACGCTGGTCCAACTGAGGCGCTAGGTGGAAATGGCATGGCAAGCCGTTCCACAGGACTACATCCAGCATCTCTACGATCGTCTCCATGGGAGAATAGCAGCCTGCATTGCTGTGAAAGGTGGATATACACTGTACTAGTGCCGACATTGTGCATGCTCTGTTGCCTGTGTCTATGTGCCTGTGGTTCTGTCAGTGTGATCATGTGATGTATCTGACCCCAGGAATGTGTCAATAAAGTTTCCCCTTCCTGGGACAATGAATTCACGGTGTTCTCATTTCAATTTCCAGGAGTGTATTTGGGATGCATCGTCAGTGGCCAGAAATACGTTTATTGTGTATATAAAAGGAAACATGCATTTCAGGCCACTGATGATGTTTCACAATTAAAAGAATCGAAACGCATATGGAAAGAAACAAACTGGCTTCATTTAGTTGCGCAGACGGTACATACCTCCACGAACTAAGGAGATCATCCGGATCAATCGGACAATATGAACACGAGAAATAACTTCGCCTATAAAAGCGGGAATGAATCCTGTATTGGATAGAACGTGTTTTGGAAAAGGAAAAAACTGAGCGATATAAAGTGCGAAATGTACAAACATCCTTCTTATGTTCTTATGCATTAGATCAGCGATATAGAGACTTCCATCTAACCCCATATACATAAAAAATTGCTGTCTGACAAACGTTACTAGTAAAAAGACAGACTATGAATATGTTACAGACTTTCTGGAATCGAATTAACTCAAAATAAGGAAGTGATGAAATCAAAGTACATTTGTGCTAAACACACAGCATGTCTCTGCCAGGCAGAGAAATTGTCACATTGCCCACGTTAAGGGTACCGAGCGAGGTGGTGCAGTAATAACACAATGGACTAGTACTGGGGAAGACAGTGGTTCAAAGACACGTCCAGACATATAGATTTAGGTTTTCCGTGGTTTCACTTGATCATTTAAAGAAAATTCTGTGATAGTTCCTTTGAAATGAGCAGGACAAATTGATTTTCCATTTCTCTATAAGCCTAGCTTGTGCTCCGTGCCTATGCTCCGTCTCTGATCTCAACGTCGATGGGACGTTATACCCTTATCTCCCGTCCTCTGATTTCGTGCAGGCGTCACTCGTAGGATGAGCACCGATGATTTTTGGAAAACGTTGAAGAAACATGTACATCAAACTAACTATGTGAACGGTCTATACGGTTGCAAGCTAATATTTGTTGTTCTATTTATTCATCTACTAAGACAATTCTGAGTGCTGAGGCAATGTTAATTTAACGAAAGAATGTATTTTTCTATTGATATTCCATTCTAGCAAGATGAGTAATCGTTGTCACATGTAACTTCAGAGCTATACTCTCCGTAAAAGTTGCAGAATACGTATATGCAAAATGAAAGCATGCTGAAGTCTTCCGAAAGAACGAATTCTCATGCCTTGTCATCCGATTTAGGCACGAGAATGGCAATGAAACTACGCTGTTTCGGGAGACAGCGGCCTCACATTTGCCATAATTCCGCGTCTAATTTTGTAAGACGTCTCATTCTGATCAGTTTCCTGTGTGTATCATTTGTGTGTATCATTGCACTCCCCTTTTTAAAAGTTTTCGAATAACACAAAATGTAAATCAATTGATTTGAAATCATGCATAGCTGCTTCAGTCTTTCTGTGGAAGTTAAGGACCAAGTTTTAACGATACGTAAAACTACTCCCCCTAATGAACGATGAACCCTGCTAGGGTAGCTGACTTGTGTGCCTCAGCTAAACAAATAGCGCGCCTTAGATGCAACTACGACGGAGGGATATCTGTGGAGAGAGCAGAATAACCTTTGGTTCATCCACAGAGGCAGCAGCTTTTCCGGTAAGTGCAGGAGAAAGAGTGTGGACGAATGCGTGACTGAACCTTGCAACATCAGCCTAATATAACCTAACTGTGCTGATACTGCGAACGAGTGAAATGAAGGAGTAATTAAAATGAATTAATTTTCAGTGTGTATGCAACTTTACTGATGGCATAGTAATAATGACACTTTCTTGGATAAAATACTCCCGAAGTAAAATAGTCCCCCACTCGGATGCTCAGACAGAAACTACTCACGAGCATTTCATTATCAGGAAAAACTATTGCTCGGGGCGTGGAACTTTAGTGCAGTGGGAGGAATTTGAGGGCTTCTTGGCAAGTCAGTACAGGGTTATAAGTACAAAATGTAATAGGGTGATGGTAGAGTAGGTGTAATAATGATTAAGAAACACAGGAATGACGATATGCTTCTATGAACAGCATAGTGAGTGCATTATCGTACTACAAGCATCTATGTCAATAAGGTCCGTATATGATGAAGAAATTGAAAGAATGTTAGACAGGATAAGATAAATTATATATATATTTAAGGAGCTGAAAAATGAATTTTGATAGTGGTATGGAATTCGATAACCGGAAAACAAGAGGGGGGGGGGGGGAAGTAGTAGAACGCGGACTGTCGGAAAGGAATGAAATAGGAATCTACCTAGTAGAATTTTGCACAGAACATTATTTAATCATCGTTAGCACTTGGTTTAGCAGTCATGTACGAATTATGTTTACATGGAAAAGACCCAGAGATACCGTACAGTTTGAGATTGTTTATACTGGTAGAAGTCCGCAGTGGCCAAATCAGGGGATGTGGCGGTTGTGGAAGCACAGGAATTTTTAATTTGGTCTAAAATTCAACGATGGAGAAGGCATGATGAGCCGGAGCATTGTCATGCTCCTGTCTTTCCACAATGCAGGCCTTTTCTTGTCCACCTTTGCACGCAAACGCTCAAGGACACATTTGTAGTATTCCTGGTTAATTTTCTGTCCTCCAGGGGTAAATTCATGATGCACAATACCAGTAGAATCGAACATTGTCTTCACCTTCTACCGACTTTGCTGTGTTTTATTCGGTCATGGTGAACCTGGAGTCTTCCACTGCGAAGACTGCATTTTGGTTTCAGGACCATACCCATATACCCACGATTCGTCACCTGTAATTACCCTGTTTAACAAATCTGGGTCATTTTTAGTCCGATTAATCAGTTATTGGCACCCCTCAAGTCGGTATTGTCTCTGGTCACTTGACAACACTTTTGGAATGAACTTTGCGGACACTCGACGAATGTTCAGATTTTCAGTTAAAATTTACTGAACTACATAGAAACTTAAAGTAAGTTCATCAGCTATCTCCTTAATTGTAAGTCTACGATCAGAGCACACTAAGTCGCGAACTTACACAACATTGTCATACGTTTTTGAGGTGGAAGAACGGCCGGACCGTGGTTCATGTTCAAATGATTCGTGACCATTTTTAAATCTGTTGAACCAGACAAAGATATCTGACTGGCTCATACAATTACCTCCAAAAGCTGTTTTTAATAGTTCGTAAGTCGCAGAAGCTCATTTCCCGGTTTTAATAGAAAATTTCACACATACTCGTTGCTCTGTTTTTACATCAATCTTCACGCAGACAGAATCCGGCAACATGCCATAACAAACCCGCACTCAACCAGCTGCCACAACGAACTGAATAAAGGGGGTTCAAAGACAAGGCAATGACTCATTCCCCACCGTATGTGTACCTGCCCGCCAAACCAGTAAGCAGTAGCGGAACCATTCTTAAAACTTCACATTCACACCTTGTAGGAAAAAGATGTAACCGACTAAGGCCTAAATATAAAATGCATCAAAGGGAGCAAGGCGAAAAGAAAAAAAGGGGTGTAAAAATGAGACTGGCTGAAAATGAAGAATGGCAAACTAGGAATAGTTACAGGAGGCTGCATGACTAAGGGAAAGATAGATTCCGCCTACAGAAAAGCAGAACAGACATTTTGTGAAAAGAAAAGCGGGTGTGCGTATATGAAGAGCTTAGATGAAAGGCCAGTACTAAAGGAAGAATGGAAAACTGAAACGTGGTAAAAATATGTAGAACACCTAAACAACGGAAAGTGAAGGTGATATTATTGAAAGAGATGGGGAGCTAAATTAAGATGAGATGGGAAATATGATATTTCAAGAAATATATGACAAAGCACTGAAAGAGCTCAATGAAAACATGACAGCTCGATGGAAACAAGGTCCATGGAGTAGACGACATTCCCTCAGGGCTATTGGGATCCCTGGGACAGTCACCATGACAAGATTATTCCACCTGGATTTCAAGATTTATGAGACAGGCGAGATATCCTCAGACTTCAAGAAGAATTTACTAATCCGCCTAATAAGTCGTGGTTGCAAAATATAGATACGATTTATTTACAGGAAATGGAGAAACTGGGAGAAGTCGATCTCAGGAAAGATTACTTTCGGTTCGGGAGAAATGTAAGAACGTGCGAGACAATAGTACCCTACGGCTTATCCTAGAAGATAGGTTGAAGAAAGAAAACCTACGTTTATAACATATGTGGATTTATAAAAAGCTATTTACAACGTTAACTGGACTATACTCTCAGAAATGTAGAAGATAATTTGCATAGAGTATATTCCCAAAGTTATGCAGTCTCTACAATGAGCGTGCAATGAAGAAAACCAAAGAGACATTTATAAACATAATCAAATTTCAGGAAGGGGGAATAAATATTTCGGTTTTTGGCGGTCGGTTTGTAGTTCTCTTTGGGAGGCAAAAAACTTGTAAGAGCAGTTGAAAGGAATAGATAATGTCTTTAAAGCAGATTATAAGACGTACATCGACAGAAGTAATGGAATGTAGTCTATTTCAATAAAGTGCATGAAGGATTTAGACAAATAAACGACACACTCGAAGTGGGAGATGAATTTGGCAATTTTTGTCGAAGTAGGCAGGATATAAAATTCAGACTGGGAATAAGAAGACAAGCATTTCTAAAACAGGACTTCTGATATAAATTTCAGAGTAGGGTGGTATTTTCCGAAGGCCTTTGCCTGGATTGTAGCCTTATAAGAAAGTCAAGTGTGGATGATAAGCAGTTCAAGCAAGAAGAGAACGAAAGCTTCAGAAATCTGCTGCCTCAGAATATTATACGGTTAGGTTGAATAACTACCGAGGAGGTACTCAATCGAATTTGGAAGATAGGAAGTTTATGGCACAACTTCACTGTCAATTAATCAATCTACATAGATTAATTGATAGGACACATACTGAGGCAGCAAGCAATAAAAAGTCTGATAATGGAGGAAGGGTCAGAGATAAGCATTGAAGAGGGAGATCTAGGGGTGACCTGAGCAAGCTGGTTCAAATGAATGTTGGTTGCAGTACTTATTCAGAGATGAAGAATCTTGCTCAGCATGGGCAAGCGTTGAGAGATGAGTCCAAATAGTCATCTTGCTGAAGTTTGCAAAAACAACGAAATACTACTCCGTCCTCTGCACAATATCACTATCCGAAATCATTGAATTTTCTGTGATAGAATTTAGCACACTGCCGTTAGAGACTGCCAGCCACATTCCAATTTCCTAACCGCAATTTTTAGGTCCCTAAGGTCGTGTTAAATTTCTGTAACTTGTTCATTTGATCACTATTGCTTCCATTCCTACCGAGAGAAGTGATACAATGGCAACGCACTGTACTCGCATTCGGATGGAGTGGGCATCATACATGGGCTTTGGCATAAATTTGTCCAACTAAATTTGATAAGAGAAGCACGAAACTTATTCTACATCAACCAACTGATAGTTATGATATCACTATTTTTAAGATAGGTGACTTAAATACCTGAACGGTTCGGAGTTATACAGGTAAAGAACATAGTTTTGTTATTTATATGCTTATAGATGCCTTATTTTTGATTCTACGATCTACAATTTCATCATCATACGACTAAATCCAGTTCATCCAACGAATTATGAAACCAAACTCAATAAAGTTAACAAAAAGTGATTTATGGTCCTCTAATTAAGTCAAACTAAACTTTAAAATCTGAGGAAGAGGGTAGTCAGAAAGACTGAGAAAATTCTATTCAGTATCAACAAAATAATCAAAATTAAAAATCTGAGGAAGAGGGTAGTGAGAAAGACAGAGAAAATTCTGTTCAGTATCAACAAAAAGAATAAAAATTAATACTGCTCGAAGTGGAGGAACGGGCGTAAATTTTGGAAAAAGAATTATTAGATTTGATGTAATCCACAACATTTCTTTGGTAGAAAAACACATCTGACTACGTGAGTGGGATTATTTAGTTCACTTTCATGCTTTCAGCTTTGATACAGACAGCCACAACCAAAACTGAAAAAAATTTTTTTTTGAGAATTACATTTTTTATCTTGGTAACGTAAAGTGTAGCATGAGAACCGATTAGGTGAACGACGGAAAACTTCCAAAATCATCCCCAAAAGCTACCCGATAAAATCAGTTTTTATAGGCCGAAGACTGAACCAAGGTTGTTTCCGTCTTTCCACAATGTCACACTATTGTGCAGTCTGGCCAACTCGACTGTAGAATTCGTAACTCCATGATTGCATTTTGCATTGTGTTACACCCCATTGAATTCACAATGTTCTAATTCTTGGGGAGAACATGTGTTCGATATTCAAATTTCACACATTTTTTCTTCTTTTCTAGCATATAAAATCGGACTTTCTGTTTCAACTGAAGCATATGGAGTCATACATTAGTTACAGACCACTGTATTCTTCATAGTCTACTGCAATGTCTATACCGTGTAAAACAGAATGCAGAATTTCCAAGCTATCAGGGGTCTTCTTTGTCCACTGACAAACTGATATTAGTATTTTGTTTTGCTCAAGGGGAGGGACGTTTCTGAGGAAGTTGGGGATGGATGACAGGCACGTACACTGCCGCCTTATTGATATTGTACTGCAATCCTGGCTTCAGGAAATCTGATCAGTCCCTTTCGGCAACTCGAAACAGCAGTACAAGGATGAGACAGAGAAAAGATTGCTGACACTATTTCAGAAATGTTCTGTACAGTTTCGCATCCATTTCACTGCAGAATAGCGCCGAAACTGTCACCAAGCCGAGCAATCAGCATAATTTCTTTTGAAGGGCGTGAAATCAAAACAATCACAATACCGATATCAGTGTTAAAGTCACAGTACTTCGTGTCGCGCCAGGCAACGTTAAGATGCTCTTTGGTATCACTGCTGACAAGCATTGATAGAAATTAGAGAAAATTTTGTAATCAATACAAAACCTGTACCATGGCTTCCACTTGCCCTCCGCTGTCCCCCTCCAACAGCTTTGTGGACGTCCGTGGCGTCAACTCCTGTCCGACCGTCCTGGTTTACGTTTTCCATGGTTTCTCTAAATCAGGTAAGGCGAATGTCGCAATGCGTCGCTTGATAACGCCAATACCGATTCCTTCTCTTTCCCTTCTCCAGATGAGATAAAATTCAGTTTAAAGTTACGTCGTTGTCGGTAAGACGATGATTCTTCCCACCCTTCTTTTCTGTCTAATTTTCCAAAAAATGTCCACAGTGGACTTTGTTAGTGCAATTAGAAAATAACTGCCACATAGACTGTACTAGAAAAATTAGAAGAAAACAAACGTTGCATTTCACTGTGACATCCACTGAACATTCGGTGTCTCATAGGGATGTATATTGCACTACTTTTTATGGCTAATATGTATCAAAAAGTGATGTTGCCTGTTTTCCAACATAATTTCAGTATCTTTTTGAATTTGAGTCATTCTGGTGTAGTCCTGCGTAGCTAGAAAATAATAAAATGACGGAAAAAATCGCAGCAAAAAAATAATTAATATAAAGTAATCAAATTTCGGGAATACATTTGTCTAGGTAACTGATTTAAGTGATTAACATTGAGAGATCAAAGGTTAATGTAAACAATAGGCAAGCCATCGCAAATCTGAAGTGCTGGTACATTAGTAACCGGCGTAACCGTCAGACTATTGAATGCAAGTATGCAAACAGGCATGCAAGTTGCCTGATATCAGTTTGTAAGATGGAGTTATATGCCAGTAGAACTTGGTTGGTCAAAACGGACGGTTAATGCTATTTCTGCATGACTCTGGAGTTGCCGTTGGATGATGTTCTATATGTGTGCGACTGCAGACATATCTGCCAATCGAGCAGGCCAATACAACATATCGTCACTCAATAGGGCATGTTGGATTAGGACACCAGTATGTGTACTATGGTTAACCTGTTGTAAAAAAAACCTGAATTGCTGTTAATGAATGGCAGCACGACACGCCGCATCACCAGATTGATATTCAATTTAGCAGTCAGTGTGCTCCTGCTGTCATGTGAAATCGCACGCCAGAGCATAACTCCAGGTATAGGTATTGTGTGTCTAGCACTCAGACGAGTTGGTTTCAGGCCCTCAGCTGGCCTCCTTCTAACCAACACACGGACATCACTGGCACCGAGGCAGAACCGGCTCACATCAGAAAACACAACAGACCTCCAACGAGCTCTTGCTTGACAACACTGAAGCCGTCAATGATGGTGGTTTGCTGTCAATGGAACGTATGCTACAGGGGGTCTGGCTCGGAGCTGTCCTTGAAATGCCGATTTGTAACAGTTCGTTGTGTCACTGTGGTGTCAACTGCTGCTCGGATTGTTGATGCAGATGCAGGTCGAAGTGCCAGAGCCATACGCCGAATACGATCATCTTCCTTCTCGGTAAAGCCACTTGGCCATCCGGAGCCCGGTGTTCTTGCGACCGTACATTCTCGCGACCATCGCTGCCAGCAATCATGTCCAGTGGCTACCGTCCTGAAGAGTCTTTCTGCAATATCGCAGAAAGAACATCCAGTTTCTCGTAGGCCTATCACACGCTCTCGTTCAAACTCAGTGAGATGCTGATGATAGTGTCTTTGTTGCCTTAAAGGCATTCTTTACTAAAGTCAACTCACCACGTCCAATCTCAAAGGCAACTAATTTTCATCACCTTTTCAGCGTGGATTTAAAGCAAACACGTTTTCCATCCTCATACTGTCATTACTAGCTCCACTCTTATGCGACTGGTGCGATATTTGAGTAGATATATACGCCTACGTTGTCTGGTGATCTGCGCAGGTGGCTGTCATGCGGAGGACCAATTCCCGATACTGCCAAGGATTTTTTACCTTAGAGGAAGCTTTATTACGGGCTGCACTCCGCCTCGTGCTGCCATTTCTGGAGCTACCTGACCAAGTAGTAGCGGCTGGAAGGGATGGAGAGCCTGCGAAACAGAAGGGAGAGCAGTGAGCTGAGGACATGCCCATCCATCCTGCATCCGCATGATGCCGCGTGACATAACATGTCGCCCGTAGAAATCCCTTGGGCCTTCACGGCCTGGACGAGGAGTTCGAGCTCATCACCGTAATATCCTGAACTTATTTGCACACATTCATTTACATAATATTTGATTACAATGTTAAGCTGATCTTTACTTCTAAGGCATCTGTGGTATATGCATGCAGAGTTCTTCGTTTTTAATATCTTTCCACCAAATATTCAAATGACTCAGGTTTAGAGAAGGAGTATTGTCGTGAATGTCTTGCATGGTATAATTACTCATATTTCACAATATTCTTTCACATATCGAAATACGTAAGATGTGACTTGTGACCTATCGCGACAGGTGAATTCACGCCTCATTTACGAAGGCAATTACTCTTTCTTTCAATTATGAGTTGATTGAATATGGGGAGTTTATTCAGTCATCCCTTTTAAAACTGTTTGTATATTTGACAGTGTTAATTGTAACGTCGTTGCCAGGGTCAAAAGTATATCGAAAATTCTTAATCTGTCAAAATACTGAGTATATAAAGACGTCCATGGACTTCCTTTCGCCGCCTGAATTCTTCCTGTTGATGTATTTTAATGCATGCAGATTTGGTTTTTAGTAATACGTTTTTGGTCCTCACTCTTTGTTTATTGTTATATGTTATGGTATAAATGCTGCACTTACATTAAATATATCCTCAGGAATTACTGCTGCTGTGGATTTATCGATTGTGTTTTACATTAAAGGTTAACATCATGGACTTGTATCTGTACATTGAAATAACCAGCAACCGGATGCATTAAAGCAATTCAGTTGCTTAACCGCTTTCAGGTACTTACTGCCGTTCTATAGCAGATGAACACTAAGTGCCTGAAACCGGTTAAGATACTAAATTTCCTTTATGCATTTGGTTGCTGATTATTTCGATATACACAACAACATTTGGTGAAGAAGATGGGTAAAATATTAAATTTGGTGCCATATTCATAAATCTCTTAAATATCCTGTTTGAACACACAAGCATGTTAACACAGACCTACTCTTTCCTACACTTTTTACAATGGTAGCGACATAATGTGACTAGTGTTTAATGGGTTAATTAAAGTTGAGAATGAGTCATACAGACGCCGTGGAACTATAAAATGTGTAAATAATACTGACGGTTCTAATAAACAGACAGCCCAGCATTAAATATTTTAGGACTACATCACAAAGGGTTCTATGCCTGTAGTAATTACATTAATAATTAAGTTCAGCAAGTTTCCGCTTCACTTCTGTCTGATTTCTATAGTGACTGATAAGTCTCACTTCAAGTTGTGCTTCCGTAAAAATGAAGACTGAACCTTATTAGTATTATACGACGGTAAGACTTATGGATCCAGCAGAGCTCCATTTAGAGACTAAAATGTTGAAGACGTTATTAGAGACAAAGAAGCTTAGAGCTTAATGTTACGTAGATATCTACACTCCTGGAAATTGAAATAAGAACACCGTGAATTCATTGTCCCAGGAAGGGGAAACTTTATTGACACATTCCTGGGGTCAGATACATCACATGATCACACTGACAGAACCACAGGCACATAGACACAGGCAACAGAGCATGCACAATGTCGGCACTAGTACAGTGTATATCCACCTTTCGCAGCAATGCAGGCTGCTATTCTCCCATGGAGACGATCGTAGAGATGCTGGATGTAGTCCTGTGGAACGGCTTGCCATGCCATTTCCACCTGGCGCCTCAGTTGGACCAGCGTTCGTGCTGGACGTGCAGACCGCGTGAGACGACGCTTCATCCAGTCCCAAACATGCTCAATGGGGGACAGATCCGGAGATCTTGCTGGCCAGGGTAGTTGACTTACACCTTCTAGAGCACGTTGGGTGGCACGGGATACATGCGGACGTGCATTGTCCTGTTGTAACAGCAAGTTCCCTTGCCGGTCTAGGAATGATAGAACGATGGGTTCGATGACGGTTTGGATGTACCGTGCACTATTCAGTGTCCCCTCGACGATCACCAGTGGTGTACGGCCAGTGTAGGAGATCGCTCCCCACACCATGATGCCGGGTGTTGGCCCTGTGTGCCTCGGTCGTATGCAGTCCTGATTGTGGCGCTCACCTGCACGGCGCCAAACACGCATACGACCATCATTGGCACCAAGGCAGAAGCGACTCTCATCGCTGAAGACGACACGTCTCCATTCGTCCCTCCATTCACGCCTGTCGCGACACCACTGGAGGCGGGCTGCACGATGTTGGGGAGTGAGCGGAAGACGGCCTAACGGTGTGCGGGACCGTAGCCCAGCTTCGTGGAGACGGTTGCGAATGGTCCTCGCCGATACCCCAGGAGCAACAGTGTCTCTAATTTGCTGGGAAGTGGCGGTGCGGTCCCCTACGGCACTGCGTAGGATCCTACGGTCTTGGCGTGCATCCGTGCGTCGCTGCGGTCCGGTCCCAGGTCGACGGGCACGTGCACCTTCCGCCGACCACTGGCGACAACATCGATGTACTGTGGAGACCTCACGCCCCACGTGTTGAGCAATTCGGCGGTACGTCCACCCGGCCTCCCGCATGCCCACTATACGCCCTCGCTCAAAGTCCGTCAACTGCACATACGGTTCACGTCCACGCTGTCGCGGCATGCTACCAGTGTTAAAGACTGCGATGGAGCTCCGTATGCCACGGCAAACTGGCTGACACTGACGGCGGCGGTGCACAAATGCTGCGCAGCTAGCGCCATTCGACGGCCAACACCGCGGTTCCTGGTGTGTCCGCTGTGCCGTGCGTTTGATCATTGCTTGTACAGCCCTCTCGCAGTGTCCGGAGCAAGTATGGTGGGTCTGACACACCGGTGTCAATGTGTTCTTTTTTCCAATTCCAGGAGTGTAGGTACACAGCGGTGGAAAATTACCTTAGTTAACCACGGAGAAGGAAACCAGCACACCTTCTAGATGGAACCTACCCGGCTTTCGGTCGTAATTATTTACTTACACCACAAATATCTTAAACCAGAACTGCCTGCACAATCCTTAAATGCCGCTAGTCTTGAAATCAGTCCAAATGAGTTAAATCTATGTTGCGTAGCTGAGAAAATTATTGGGAGGAACGCCACTGAGAATGAACGCTGTAGGTACTAAGACAGCTTTATAAACGATGTCTGGTAGTACCTACGTAAAACGTGAAGTTTGACGCATAAAAATTGTTACATTTAGAGAAAACTGATAGATATCGTCATGTCTATAAGACAGGCCAGAAACATAACTATCAGTTGTTGCGATGCTTAGTTCTTAGGTTTGATGAATTTTTTGAAGCAGTGGTTTTGTTAACCAACAACGCTGGTGGTGACATGATTCAGGTACAAGGTTAGTTGAATTTTCCAAACAGATGCAAAACACATTTATTTGAGCGTTGTTTTAAATCATACGTGTCACTCAACTGAAATGATCTGTAGAATGTAAATAATGTACGCCAGCCGTTGTGGCCGAGCGGTTCTAGGCACTTCAGTCAGGAACCGCGCGACCGCTACGGTGATGTCTATAGGTTAGTTAGGTTTAAGTAGCTCTAAGTTCTCAGGGACTGTTACCTCAGATGTTTAGTCCCATAGTGCTCACAGCAATTTGAACCAAATAATGTACACTGGTAACACCCATTTATTTTAATAAGAGACCTGTCGACCGGATACAAACTGAGATCATGAGAACTCTTTACCAGCAGGCAGTCATTTAAAGAGTGATCGTATGACGAGTGTATTCTGATTGTGTTACTAATGTCTTTTCATTTTTCTTATTAATAGGTCGGAAAAATAGCTCATTGTGTCATTAAAGAATGCTGTCGTATTCAGTTTAACAATATCTTTTGGATGCCAGTCATATCATATAGTACTCGGAACAACATTTTACAAATGAAAGACATGGCTGAGTAATGGATCTCATGCCCCTTGACTCGATGCAAAAATGCATCGTGGGATTAAGTTCCAAAAACTGTTTCGGAAATTCAGAAGGGCCCCGGGAACGGCTTCCGTTTATTTACTTATTTATTTATTTATTGTTCCGTGGGACCAAATTAAGGAGAAATCTCCATGGTCATGGAACGAGTCAATACGAGAAATTATATCACGATAGTAGAAACAGATAAAAATGAAATATAAAAAACATATTCAAGCGACAGGTCGTAAGTTTAAATAAAGAAAATCAACAGTGTAACACTGGAATTTGCTTAATTTTTTAGCTCTTCCAGGAGCTCCTCGACAGAATAGAAGGAGTGAGCCATGAGGAAACTCTTCATTTTACACTTAAAAGTGTTTGGGCTACTGCTAAGATTTTTGAGTTCTTGTGGTAGCTTATTGAAAATGGATGCATCAGAATACTGCACTCCTTTCTGCACAAGAGTCAAGGAAGTGCATTCCACATACAGATTTGATTTCTGCCTAGTATTAACTGAGTGAAAGCTGCTAACTCTTGGGCATAGGCTAATATTGCTAACAACAAACGACATTAAATAAAATATATACTGTGAGGGCAATGTCAGAATTCCCAGACAATTGAATAGGGGTCGACAAGACGTTCTCGAACTTACACCACATATAGCTCAAACAGCCCGTTTTTGAGCCAAAAATGCCCTTTTTGAATCAGAAGAATTATCCCAAAAAATAATACCATACGACATAAGCGTATGAAAATACGCGAAGTAGACTACTTTTCGTGTTGAACTGTCACTTATTTCAGATACTGTCCTAATGGTAAATAAAGCAGCATTTAGTTTCTGAACAAGTTCCTGGACATAGGCTTTCCACAACAGCTTTCTATCTATCCGAACGCCTAGGAACTTGAAATGTTCCATCTCGCTTATAATATGCCCATTCTGTCCGATCAAAATATCGGTTCTTGTTTAATTGTGAGTTAGAAACTGTAAAAACTGAGTCTTACTGTGATTTAGCATCAAATTGTTTTCCACAAGCCACGAACTTATTTCATGAACTACATTATTTGTTACTGTTTCAATATCACACACAAGATCCTTCACTACCAAGCTGGTGTCATCAGCAAACAGAAATATTTTTGAATCACCTGTAATACTAGAAGGCATATAATTTATGTAAATAAGAAACAGCAGTGGCCCCAGCACCGACCCTTGGGGAACGCCCCACTTAACAGTGCCACATTGCGACTGAACATCGCTACCACTTTCAATATTGCGGAGAATTACCATCTGCTTTCTGTTCTGAAAGTAAGAGGCGAACCAATTGTCAGCTACTCCCCTTACTCCATAATGGTCCAACTTCTGCAGTAATATTTTGTGGTCAACACAGTCAAAAGTCTTCGTTAAATCAAAGAAAACACCTAGCGTTCGCAACCTTTTATTTAATCCGTCCAAAACCTCACAAAGAAAAGAGAATATAGCATTTTCAGTTGTTAATCCATTTCTAAAACCAAACTGTACATTTGACAGCAAATTATGTGAATTTAAATGCTCCAGTAACCTTGTGTATATAACCTTCTCGATAACGGCAAACACCGATGGCATGAAAATAGGTCTAAAGTTGTCAACATTATCCCTGTCTCCCTTTTTATAAAGTGGCTTCACTACCGAATACGTTAATCGGTCAGGAAACCGACCACTCCTAAGGGAAAAGTTACAGATATGGCTAACTACTGGGCTAACATACACAGAACAATACTTCAGTATTCTGCTAGATACCCCGCCATATCCATGAGAGTTCTTGACCTTTAGTGATTGAATTATTAAGTCAATCTCCCTCTTGTCAGTATCATGTAGGAGCATTTCAGGTAACAGTCTCGGAACACTTTTTTCTAAGAGCGCTATATGATTCCCTTTTGGGACTAGGTTTCTATTTAGTTCACCTGCTATATTCAGAAAGTGATTATTAAATACTGTACATATATGCGACTAATCAGTAACAGAAACATTCCCACTACGCACTGATTCTATATCCTCGACCTGTCTCTGCAGACCAGCCACTTCCTTTACGACTGACCATATGGTTTTAATTTTATCCTGAGACTTAGCTATTGTAGCTGCATACCACATACTTTTTGCCTTCCTAATAACATTTTTAAGCACCATACAATACTGTTTGTAATGGGCTGCTGCATTTTGATTTTGACTGTTTCTAACGTTTTGATATAATTGCCACTTCGTTCTACAAGATATTCTTATCCCTCTAGTCAGCCACCCAGGATGCCTGTTTGTGCTAGTACCCTGTTTTGAACGTTCTAACGGAAACCAACTTTCAAAGAGCACGAGAAAAGTCTTGAGAAAAGCATTATATTTATCGTCTACTGTATCAGCGCCATAAACATCTTGCCACTCTTGTTCCTTGATAAGATTTACAAAGGTCTCTACAGCAACTGGATCAGCTTTCCTACACAGTTGATAACTATATTTGACACGTGTTGCAGCACAAAAATCTTTTAGACTTAAAATTTGTGCATCATGATCTGAAAGGCCATTCACCTTTTTGCTAACAGAATGCCCTTCCAGTAATGAGGAATGAAGAAAAATGTTGTCTATGGTTGTTCTCCTGTTCCCTTGCACTCTCGTTGGAAAGAATACGGTTTGCATAAGATTGTATGAATTAAGGAGGTCTACCAGCATCCTTTTCTTTGCACAGTCACTTAAACAAATAATATTGAAGTCACCACATATAACTAACTCTTTGTATTTCCTATAAAGTGAACCAAGAACCGCCTCTAGCTTTAGCAAAACTGTTGTGAAATCGGCGTCTGGGGATCTATAAATAACAACAGTAAGAATTTTAGCTCCACTAAATTTAACCACACCTGCACAACATTCAAACACCTATTCAGTGCAGTACTTTGAAACATCAATTGACCCAAATGGGATACCGTTTTTCACATACATGGCTACTCCCCCACACCGCAAAGAGCTCCTATAAAAGCTGCCAGCCAACCTGTATCCTGGTAAAGGAAGCCTCTGAATTGTTCCTTGTTTAAGAAGTGTTCAGATAAACCAATAATTTCAGTCAACATCTATAAACACTTCACTAACTTTATCTCTAATACCTTGTATATTTTGATGAAATATACTAATTCCCTCATTACTCGGATACCTAAGCTTTGTCAAAAGTGGTTCCATTGTTAGAGAGACTTCCCTCAAGCAGGAATACCTATCAGCTGACTTCAATCTAAAAAAGGTGCAGCTCTAACACCCACTACTGCAGGAATTTTCCCATGAGTGATCCCACCACCCCCACCCATGCTGTCACCTATAAGCTTTGCCAACCTCCCCTTCCCATACTTGTTGAGGTGCAGGCCATGTCTAGTGAAACCAGTCCTGCCGATAGACTCCACCGGCACCACTGAAATGTGACCCATGCTTTCTGTCATCAGCGCACCCCCAAGTCTCATGTTATTACGCCTGACGGCTCTATTAAGATGAGGCCGATCTCACGCTGAAACAGTTCCACGAAATGCACATTCGTTTAGCCAGTCTGAGTGGCTATCTTTTCCAGGTCACCATCTATGTCATACTCCCCATCCCTATCAATACTATTACCAGTCCCATCCACAATCACTACCTGATCCGCTTTAGTAAAATCCCTACATTACGTGACTGTACATGAAACACATTCTGTTATAACTTCAAGTTGATCAAATATATTTCAAGGAAGACGCAATACATGAAAGTCACAGATCAAGTAAACAGAATAAGACGTGTGTACACTTTAACAGTCAAATCATAATTGTGACTGAGTCTAGCGGCCGCTGGCTGGCTGGCCGCTTAGGTGGCGCTGCTGCTGCATGGCTGGCAGACAGCGCCGCATATAGAGGACGCGCGTAACTGCGCGGCAGCACTTTGAAAGATCGGCGAGTCACAACACTTTTTCCCCCTTTGAAGTTTTTTCACAGGTCTGGTGGGAGGTGGCCTGTAGATTGCTAACGTCCATAGGTGTTGTTTGACTGGCCGTAAAGTCTCGAGGAGGTGGCTTCCCGTACGGACGGGAGTGTCCCCGATGATAACGGGTCGAGATGACAGGAGACGTGGGAGTCAAATGTGCTGGGGCCCCGTGCACCAATCTGACCGTTGCGGCAAGTCCGGTTGATATAACTGGAGACATGGGCGATGTGTCCGCGTACGTTGGAGAAGGAGGCGAGTAGAGTTGCTCCGACAGATGATGGTCATCTGGTTCCTGCATGGGCACGTCTCCTAGTGGCGTCAGTTCTTGTACTGGCACTGATATGATGGTGAGAGGACTGTGTTGTGAGTAATGAGAGCTCCCAGTTTCCCGAGCGTCAGGTGAAGGCGAAGGTGGTATAGCGGCATCCGGAACAGGCATTGCCAGCACAAGAGGCCGAAGCTGGTCCGAATGGCGCACTGAAACACCCGTGACCGTCTGGATTTCATACGGGCATTGGCCACGGTGTCTTAAGATGCGTCCAGGACTACATTTTGGCCGCGTGCCATATCCCCGTACTCATACAACGTCGCCGGCGCTGAACCGGCCAAGTGAAGGCACCCGCGACCGCGAGATGGAAGGCCGCAGAAGATGAAGTAGAGTGAGGGGCTGTCGGCCACGTAAGAGCTCATCCGGGCTGTGGTCGCCCATGCGGGTGAAACGGTAAGAAGCCAGAAATTGGAAAAGCGCATCAGCAGCAGCAGAAGAAGTCAGGAGTTTCCTCATCTGAGCCTTAAATGTGCGGACCAGTCGTTCAGCCTCACCTTTTGACTGTGGATGGAACGGAGAGGCCGTGAAATGCTTGACGCCGTGACGGGCCCAAAAATCCGCAAAATCGGAAGAGGCAAAATGCGGACCATTATCAGTAACAACAGTAGAGGGAAGGCCTTCCAAAGAGAAAATGCGAGCTAGAGCATTAGTGTTGCCGTAGTGGAAGGCGACGTGCAACGGACAATGAAAGGAAAGTTAGAGTAGGCGTCAATAACGAGAAGCCAATAAGTACCAAAAAAAGGTCCCGCGAAGTCAGCATGAGTACGCTCCTAGGGCTTCTCAGGCGAAGGCCACGGTGACAAAGATGACTTCGGGGCGGTGGCCTGTGACGCACAAGGGCCGCAGGCAGCGACCATGTTTGCGATTTCAGAGTCGATTCCGGGCGCACCACAGATTTTGTGCGAGAGACACCCCAGTGCCCTTGGTGAAGGAGGCGCAAGACCGAAGCACGCAAAGACGCAGGTACCACAACACGCGGCGAAGTATTTTCGGTGGAAAGGAGGATAACACCAACCCTCGCCGTCTTAGAGGACGGACGCTCTGGCCAACCCTTCTGGATACGTGGTAAAACCCGGGACAGGGTAGGGTCAGAACCCGTAGCAGCCGCCAGCCGGTCCCCGGTGATGGGGAACCCGTCCACAACCCGCTGCTCGGCAACATCCTTCGCTGGAGGCGGTGTGCAGCCTTGTCGGGAAGTGACGTTGATGGATGAAACAAGGAAACAAGTGATTTTTGATCCGTAACAAGATGAAATTTGGATCCATAGAGAAAAACACCAAACTTATGAAGAGCATAAATAATGGCCAAAGCTTCTTATTCAATTTGAGAATACTTTTGTTGGGCAACCGTAAGCGTTTTGGAGGCATAAGCAATGGGTTGTTCAGAACAGTCGGAAAAACGGTGCACAAGGACTGCACCGACCCCGTATTGAGAGGCGTCCGTGGAAAGAACAAGATGTTGGCCAGGTCGATAAGTAGACAGGCACGGGGCCCGTTTCAGCATAGTATTCAATTTCGGGAAAGCCGCTTCGCATGACGCGGAGCAGTGAAAAGGCACGTTTTTATGCAACACGCGATGCAACGGCTGAGCCACCGATGCAGCAGACGGTAAATACTTGTCATAGTATGCTATTTTCCCCAAGAAGGCCTGCAATTCCTTAACAGATGTAGGGCGTAGGAGGGCATTGATCGCAGCGACAGTTTGCTGAAGCGGACGAATACCATCCGGAGAGAGTTGAAACCCCAAGCACGTGATAGATGCATGAAAATATTTTGATTTCTGAAGATTACACTTAAGACCCGCGGTCTGTAAGACATGAAAAAGTGTGCGGAGATTTTGAAGATTTACGTCAGTGGTGGAGCCAGTGACAACAATGTCGTCCTGGTGATTTATACACCCAGGGACATTGAGCAATAATTGTTCGAAGAATTGCTGTAAGAGAGCAGGGGCGCTGGCAACCCCGAATGGCAATCGTTTGTATTGATAGAGGCCGAAAGGCGTGTTAAGGACCAGAAACTGCAGGGAAGCAGCGTCGAGGGGAGGTTGATGATAAGCTTCTGACAGGTCAAGTTTAGAAAAATACTTGCCTCCAGCAGGTTTAGTGAACACTTCATCAGGTCGAGGCATAGGGTAAGTATCGATAAGGCACTGAGCATTTACAGTGGCTTTGAAATCGCCACACAGACGAATATCACCATTTGGCTTAACAACGACAACGACAGGAGAGGACCACTCCCTGGAAGTGACAGGAAGCAAGACCCCTGAAGCAGTGAGACGATCCAGCTCCCGTGTGATCTGATCACGAAGGGCCACAGGAATGGGCCGAGCCCGAAAAAACTTTGGCCGAGCAGTGGGTTTGAACGTGATATGAGCTTCAAAGTCGTTTGCACGGCCTAACCCAAAATGGTTCAAATGGATCAGAGTACTATGGGACTTTACTTCTGAGGCTATCAGTCCCCTAGAACTTACAACTACTTAAACCTAACTAACCTAAGGACATCACACACATCCATGCCCGAGGCAGGATTCGAACCTGTGACCGTAGCGGTCGCGCGGTCTAAGACGCTGCAGTCATGGACTGTGCGGCTGGTCCCGGTGGATGTTCGACTCCTCCCTCGATAATGGGTGTGTGTTTTTGTCCTTAGGATAATTTAGGTTAAGTAGTGTGTAAGCCTAGGGACTGATGACCATAGCAGTCAAGTCCCATAAGATTTCACACACACTTTGAACATTTTCGTAGAGGTCGCGCGGTTCCAGACTGTAGCACCTAGAACCGCTCGGTCACCTCAGCCGGCGCCCTAACCCAGGAGAAAAAAGGGAAGAAAATGTCGTCGACAAGGAATCCAATTGAGCATAAGGAATAGCATCACAGACGATATTGACAGAATCATCTGTGGAGAGCGCAAAAACGCGAAAGGCATCGAAAGCAAATAGATGCTCCGCGTTACTTTGGTCGACAACAAATATGGGAACAGTGCGAACGATATATTTTTAAGATACCTCAGCATCAAATTGTCGCAAGAGAGAAATCTTGTGTTTATTTTAAGTCCGTAATTGCCTAGTGACAGGTGACGGGCTTGGAGAACCCAACTGATGATACGTCTGAGAATTGATGATAGTGGCAGCAGAACCAGTATCCACCTGCATGCGAACATCTCGATCAAGTATTTGGACAGTGAGGAATAACTTCCCCTAAAGGGAAGAACTACAATTGAGAGACAACACAGAATAAGAATCTGCGTCATGTTCATGAACATCATGTATGCGGTCGGATTTGCAAACAGATGACACATAACACTTTTTTTTTTTTGCATTTGTGACACACGGCCCAACGTTGTGGACAATCTTCTCGTGAATGTTTCGTAAAACACCGCGGACATGAAGGAAGTTGCCGGGAGTTTTGCTGCAGTTTCTTAGAGGTCTGTTTACGGTTAGGCCGAGGCTGCGCACCGAGCCAGGTGGCGCAGTGGTAGGGCACTGGACTCGCATTCGGGAGGACGACGGTTCAATCCCGCGTCCGGCCATCCTGATTTAGGTTTTCCGTGATATCCCTAGATCACTCCAGGCAAATGCCGGGATGGTTCCTTTGAAAGGGCACGGCCGACTTCCTCTCCCATCCTTCCCTAATCCGAGCTTGTGCTCCGTCTCTAATGACCTCGTTGTCGACGGGACGTTAAACACCAATGTCCTCCTCCTCCTCCTCCGAGGCTGCACTTGGGAGCGTACTGCGGCCACGTCGGCCGGCGGCGACACGCCACACGCTTCGTCAACATCACACAGAGGTTATATTTCCCCATGCCTCTATTTGCGCTCCAGCGGCGAGAGAAATTTCCAAAGAGGGAGCAATAGATAGGACTTCATCTAGAGTCGGATTTGCCAACGGAAGGGCAGGTTGCGTATCTTCTTTGTCGGGCGCCGATCGGATAATAGCATCCCGTGCCATGGAATCGGCTTAGGATTCTTTGTGAACTTCAGTAACAAATTGACACTTTCTACTGAGGTCGTGAAGTTGAGCAGCCCAAGCGCTTTAGGACTGAATTGGTTGTTTTTGACTACGATAAAAGGCAACACGAGAGGTTACCACATGAGTTTGCTTTTGAAAATAGACAGACAGAAGTGAGCACATTTCAGGAAATGAGAAAGACGCAGGATCTTTCAGAGCAGCCAATTGCGACAACAACCGATATATTTGAGGTGAAACCCATGAAAGGAACAGAGACTTACATGTTTGTTCGTCCGCGACATGAAATGCCAACAAGTGCTGTCGAAGATGTTTTTCGTAATCAGACCAGTCTTCAGCCGTCTCGTCGTAAGGAGGAAAAGGAGGTAGAGACAATGACGAGAGACGCCCCGCATTTGATGCCGCGACGAAATCAAGAATCGCATTTGTGAGAAGCGTTTGCTGTTCTATGAGACCTTGCAATAGTTGCTCCAAAGTAGCCTTGGAAACATGTGGGTCAACAATGGAAAAGAAAAATCACTACTTCGTCGCCAATTGTTATAACTTCAAGTTGAACAATTATATTTCAAGTAAGACGAAATACATGAAAATCAGAGATGAAGTAAACAGAGTAAGACGTGTGTACACTTTAACAGTCAAATCATAACTGATTCCGGGTCCCGAGTGTAGCGGCCGCTGGCTGGCTGACCGCTTAGGTGGCGCTGCTGCTGCATAGCTGGCAGACAGCGCCACATGTAGAGGACGCGGCGGCACTTTGAAAGATCGGCGAGTCACAACACATTCCAAGTGAGAAATCTGCTTTCAGAAATTCACTTAAGAATGTGAAAATGCATTGAGAAAGCCATAACAGTTCCGTAATAGGGGCGGAAGGTGGTGGTGACATTTCCTAGAATCTCCGTATATCACGATGGTTATCCGCTAGCGAGAACGTGAAACACTGATTAACCATTGTAACAGGAGCTATTGGACACATTGCGCATTCAGTTGAAGCAGAAGGGACCATTATTCAAGTACAAAAGTTGCCCCTCGCACTAAGACAATACTCCTGTTCATATGTCGAAATTGTGATCGTAAATCTGTCCTAACTATACCCTTAAATGTTACTTCCACATTTGGTCATATGCATGATTTTCTCTTTTCTGACTGTAGAGTAAACTGGTTCGATGGAAGAAAATTATGATAAACGAAGTATTTATTTATGTACTAAACGTATAATACAAAGACGTTCCTTCTCTACTGAAATAAAAATAAAAATGGAATTTTACTGTAAGAAATACATTAATTCAATAGTAGATTGCATTGAGATATGGCTCTCTGTATTTACCAACATTTTTACTTACTGCTTCTACAACAGATTCATTTGTCTACATTTGCTTTTCCTTTGTGCATCTGCTTATGGACACATCCGGGCATTCGTGTGGCAGACCACGGAGAAAATAAATATGTCATGTCAGAACAATAATGGGGGACGTTCAGATTATGAGGCTGAAAGTGAAGTCTTTATTCCCATTCCGAACGTTGCCGTGGTAACAATGTCATGGTAAGACTTCTGAGCTGGAAATTATCTCAGATGAACGAAGATTAATAATTCAATCAACTTAACGTGTGTAACAGCTAAACAAAGCCGGCCTAAGTAAACGCAATCAAAGATGCTCACTGTATAGGTAACTCGTAGATACATGCCTTACCTTCCCAGTCATTAATATATGTTTGGCTACTTTGACACAGTTATCATCAGAGAAGAATTAGTTGCTGAAATTGGAAAGCGTTTGCTTTGACCACAGTGAAGACGTCCTAGGATTCGAATGAATCACATATTTTTGGGTAGATACACTGAAACATTAAACGTTCCCTTCATTTAAAATGAAACAAGTGTCAACACGTATAATACGTAACGCGAGATATGTGAGCGCAACTATTTCTCATAAGCTGTAGTAAGTAACCTATACTCCAGGTAAAGTGTGAGGTATACGTTATTTTAGTAATAAGAGAAGCCCGTAAACTTTGAAGATAATTAAGTAATAAAAAGCTACGTATGGATTAGTGGCGAACAAATATTTAATGAAAGTAAAATGAAAAGGATGTTGTTTGATTACTTGAGATGATGTAGACAATACCTCCGCACACTATATATAAAATCTGTTGTTGGATTTTTTTATATTTCACAGTTCGTTTCAGTCTGAATCACTGTGTTCTGCCGCGAGTGTCGGAAGGTAGCGCAAATGTTCAGGCTTTGCATTGATTTTTGCAATGTGGCGCCTTAAATCCTTTCGGTTCCCGCGACGTTTCCTTGAACAGCTCTGACAGCATTGTTTCCCCATTATTACTAAACTGACCTGCCTACTTGTGTTTATTGGCTCTAGCTCCGTCTACACGGAAACATATAACTTCACCTTTTTACTCAACCGCTGACACTGTGACCACAGTTGATCCCATGCCATACCATCTTAGGTCTGTAATTCCGCATTTGAATCACAGAAGACACCAAATATGAATACGCGTATTTTAAAGACATTCATTTTGAAAATATCTTCAGAACAGAATGTTTTAATAAGAAATCGTTGAGCTATTTATTTATAGTGACGCAACAGTTATAATTTTATTGACATATCGATTTCATCTCTGTTACTTTAGGATCAAAGCCTAATGATATTTGGGATATTTACGCAACGGGAAGTCTTCATAAAGTGTTCTCGCGATCAGTTTGAAACATTTTATAGTTATAACCTTAAAAGCGTGATAGTAATATGTACCTGTGATTATGTTATCTCTTTAATGCCACCTACTTTGCAACAGAATAGGAAGGCAAGGAGAATATCGCCAACGTCTCCAAGTAACAACGATTTCTGCCGGGGCACCTAGAGCTTCTTTTCTAACGTCCACAGAAAAATCTGTTATTCCAACATCTTCTACCACTTTCTGGGCACGTAAGTTATCCAGAGTAAAGTTGTCATCGAAAATTCATCTCGTATTCTCAAGCTTTACATGCACTGTGACAAAAGTTTTCATCATCATATATCACACACATTTTAGGTTGACTGTTCCTCTGTCTAGCTCTTCATGTTTGAGGATGAGTCTTCCAATTTGCCCAGCCGTTAGGATACAGGCTTCGGACTCGGTAGTACCGCAGCTATATAGTAAGTCTAAGAAAATCTATATACACAGGCGCTGACTCCATGGGGCCTGAGGGGGCCTGAGCCACCTCAAAAATTTGTTTGGGTGTGGCACAGCCCCCCTTAAATAATTTAAGAAAATTATTAGTTATATTATGCTTCATAAAGTCACTAAATTATATTGGATATTTTTATTTTCCTTGTTTGACGGTAGTTATCTTTTAAAATACATTTAGTAATGAGTTAAAGTAAATAATTATTACGGTAATAAGCAGGTTAACTGAAAACGAGTGGTGTGAATCATGATAGGGTTATGATGCTGCGGGTTCACTTAGAATATCTCCTGGTGCGCGAACGTTCAGGTAAATTCTGGTGCCGGCGAGCCAGCGCTGCGGCCGCGGCGACATCAAAAGGACTGGAGCAGAGGCGCCTGGACCCCTCTGCCTCGCGTTGCCTTGACGCTTCGAGACATTACGACGCCGCGGCTATATAAAGCCCACTCTGCCGTCGCAGTCATTCAGTGTGGATGGTTTCGTTCAGTGTATGTTGCAGACGTGTTTAGTGTTCCGACTTTAGCGTCTAGTGGACTATTTTATGTGACTATATTTTATTCGTTTACTTTAGTCTCTTAGTGTATTGTGAATTAAGTTTGCAATGGATAAATTTGTTACTAAAAAGGCACTCTTGGAAGTTGATGATACTACAGGTCAATCTCCAACAATTATTCTGCCGTCAATTGCTTCTTCGTCTTCAGGCGAGAACTGTTCACAGCCAAAACCTGAACAGTCCGGTAAGGGAAGATCATTTCAGAAGTCTTGGTTGATCAAATATACATGCCTAGAATATAAGCACCTACCGAATTTTTTTTTGCAAAACCTGCAAAGAGGCAGATGCTAAAAATCTATTACAATTTTCTTCAAAAAAAGAAGATGCATTTACTTCCGTAGTGTTCTCTAACTGAAAAAGGCTTTGGAAAAATTCCGTCGTCATGAAAGCACGTTTATGCATAAAGAAGGTGTTGTGAAACTAAATTCTATCAATTACCCAATTGTGGCCTCCCAATAGAATAAAAAGTTAGGTAGTGATATGAAGAAAGGCCGTTTAGCTCTAGAGACAATTTTTACTATCGTGCAATTTATATGCCAATAAGGACTAGCAGTTAGAGGGCACGAAGATGTAAACTCAATTTCTTTTCACTTGTTGGAACTCCGAAAGAATGACATACCTGAGTCTAAAAATTGGTTAGGGCGTTCGGAGTATAAGTGGACGTCCCTCGATTTTCAAAACGAAATCATTGATCTACTAGGAAAGTCTAGGAAAGTGTTGAGAAGGGTATTGACTTCAATCAAGAAGACTGAACATTTTCCTATTATGGTTGCCGAAACAAGTGATTCTTCGATTCACGAATAAGTGTCATTTTGTATTTGTACTGTCGATGATTCCTTAATCATCAACGAAGACGTTATTGGCTTATACGAGACCCCCAACACAGAATCACTAACTCTGTTTAGTATTTTAAAAGAAGATTTTGCTCGTCTTGATTTGTCAATGGATAACTTAAGAAGACGGTGTTATGATGGTGCCTCGAATATGAGAGGTAAGTTCAAAGGACTAAAATAGTTAGTTTTGGATAT
Organism: Schistocerca serialis cubense; assembly: GCF_023864345.2. NCBI lineage: Eukaryota > Metazoa > Arthropoda > Insecta > Orthoptera > Acrididae > Schistocerca > Schistocerca serialis. The sequence continues at coordinate 486,345,063 of NC_064640.1, read as the reverse complement.
ATAACCAAAAGCATGTTATGTGCACTGCACTGCTCACAGTTTAGACTTGGCAGTTGTAGACAGTCTCCGCTTTCTTACGTCTATGAGGGATATTATGGCTTTAGCCAAGAACTTAATAAACACCGCAAGGGAATCCAACAAAAGGATACGACTTTTCAGAAGCATACACTGTGAGAGCGCCAATGACCAAGCTGGTCTACGACCCCTTTCCCGGACTCGATAGACTATGCGATCTTCTAGTATCTTGAGAATATTGAGAAACTTCAAAGAACTTCTAGAATTCCTTGAAGCATTTTCTGTAGCGAATAAAACAGAGACAGGTTAAAAATGTGCAGGCTACCTTGAGTCACTGTTACAATTCCAGACGTATTTCTTTTTACGTCTTTATTGCCATGCAATGAACCCAGTAGAGGTTGTCAAAATAATCAATGCCCTCATCTAAGTGTTGCTGATCTGTAAAAAATATATGATTGTATATTGAATGGAAGGTGTGATAGTTTTGAACACTTTTAGGAATTGTGTTTATAAGAAAAATCTTCACAAGTTGATGATCCTTCGCTTCCTCCCAATCTAAGCATAGAAAAGAAGTATGAAAACAATGAAGCCAGCTCACCGCACACCTTCAAAACGCCAAAGGAATACTGCAAAACTATTTACATTGAAGTTTGTGAAACGGTGCAGCCTTGCATTATTGAGCGGTTTCCTTCAACTGGACTCACACAAGTAATTGCAATTGAACAAGAGTGCTTGCTTTTAGTAAACAGAGGTGAAACAAATCTGGAAAAATCAACTGAGTTTTTCAAAAATGACCTAGAAATTGAGAGGATGCACTTACACTTGAATATGTTAGCCAATACAGCTAATAAAAACAACTGGTCTTAAAAACATTCGTGATGTAAGAAAGTACATTACACAAGAGCCTGCAGTTGGAGAAATGTCATGTGAAGTAGTGAAGTGCATTAAGTTTCACCAAGTATTTCCAATCACGACAGCAATAGCAGAACGGTCATTTAGCGCCCCTAGACGTCTGAAGTCGTATCTCCAATCAGCAATGGGACAGAGGCGATTGAACAACCTGGCTGTTCTTCATGCCCACCGAGATGTTTTGGATGAGTTGGATATCCAACCTGTCATCAACGGCTTCATATTCACTAATCCAGTCAGACGGTCGGCATTTGCATCTTTCTAAAGATACTAGCCCTAATAATCGCATTTAGAGCAATATTAAAAATCTTTATAAAATAGAGAATTAAATACATCCATAATGTAAATTACTATAGCTCTGTATTAGTTATTTTCTAATACTTAAATTTTTTAGAATGTAAGACCCAATTAAAACCCGCTATTTACATACTTTTTCACTGAAAGTATTAGGCATACTGTATTAAATTTATTAACTGTATTAAAGCATTAACTTTGAGATATTGTTTTTATTTAACCAACCCTGGGCCTTATTAAAAGTAAGCTTAAAAGAGCTGTTTCAGTTATTAATCAAAGTGCTATTACTGTGTGACAGAAATGTTTTATTCTTTTAATGATAGCTTAGAATACATTTAAATATAATTTCAGTCTTTTCAGATCTATGTGTTCACTGCTCTGTATTAGTCTATAAGTATGATTATTTCTATAAATTAAATTGTCTTTTTACGAAAATACCGTGCGTGTTTATGTTTTGTTTCATTTTTCTAAGCCAAAAAATCTATTAGGCTTGTCGAGTTTGCCGGAGTGTCGAATTATCGAGAGTCCAGTTTTAGGGGTTCTGATGTTGATCATATGACTCTAAAATGCTTAAGAAGCTTTAAAACTCACCATTTTTCGTCTAAAATTTAGAAAATTTCCCGGGGGCAAGACCCCCCCAGTGTGCCCCCCTCCCCCTAATATATTTTATGAGTCGGCATCTATATGTATATATATATATATATATATATATATATATATATATATATATATATACTGGAATGTCAGTAAAGCTTATATTTTGCCGGTAGTTTGTTTCCACAACGTTGTGCGTTCAGTATTGTAAATATGCTGAAGGTCTGGGATATTCCGCAGTTACAAACTTTTTTCAGATTTATTGTACCCACTCTGAACTGTTTTGCGAAGGTAAAGTAACGACGTGCATTTTAAAAAAAAGCAACAAGACATCTGTGTAAGGGTTTCTGGGAGCGTTACATCGTTCCCCAGCAATTCAAAGGTATGGGGAGCCATTCGGTGGTCATATAGCAAATATGTAAACGTAGGCTTCCGCGGTCGTTGTCACAGTCAATAAAATTCTTCTGGGCTTGAGGCCGCATTGTCAGCTATAAAATTCCGACGTTTCGGCAACTGTTGCAAGGCACCCGTCGGAATTTTATAGTTGAGAATGCGGCCTCCAACCCAGAAGAATTTTGTTGACAATATGGCAACTTTGTCAGGTCACCAGTAACTACAGTTCTGAAGCAGGGGTTTCTGCAATCTACAGCTGCAAACCTCGCAGCAGGCAATAGTGGAGTACTTCACTTCGGTAACTGATACTCAAATCACGAGCCTCCTACCAATCGCAGCCAGGGGTAGTCTTTAATAAAGAGAGGTGGTTGCAATTTCCATTACAAAAACACCAATGATTATAAGTACCCTTTTCTATATGTATCAGAATTGATCAGTGTCTTAGGCTTGGGAAAGTGCAACAGATAAGGATCGTATCCAATGCAGCATTTTAGAGAGCTAAGAAAAGCATGTGAAAGAAATCGTTCTACCTCATTTGATAAAATTTCGCTGATAGGAAGCTCCTACGCAAGCAGAGGGGGGAAGCTTCCAGAATCCTTCCTAAAACCGGGGAAGGGCTGCCTAACAGTCATCTTAGCTTGTCCCTCACTAACAGCGTATGAGAGACTCTGAAACGCATGGTCAGTTAGTGCCTGACACGGGTCCAAGAACCCAAGAAATTATTCAATCGCTTTCATTGTGAGTTCTTGAGGTCACGTTCAGCCTTCGGAAACCTCATTCGGCTGGAAGCGACACTGTAACAGGACAGTCTTTCCTACACAGACAGCAACCCATAGCTATATTCTTCGATCCTGAAAGGGCCTATGAGACTACTTGGTAGATGGAAGGAAGATTAGAGCCCTACATCAGGTCGAAAGCGCGCTCATTCGAGACTGAGTACGCAGTCGGATTCGAAGGAACCAAGCCGACCATTGCCTGCAGTGATTTAGGAAATCTGCGGATAACCTAAATATGGATGGCCGTATGGATATAAACCGTCGTCGTCTTGAATGTGAACCCATTGTCATAACCACGGCGCCATCTCGCTCAGTAGACTATTTGGATGTTTAACGTTCTCGGAAAACTTCATACATTGAGCCCACAGTTCGTCATCTAATTTTCATACAACTCTTCCCGTCCAGATGCTTTTTTAGACACTGGGTGGCTGATCAGCGTTACTCAGTCTGCTGCAGCAATCAGCGGTATTTAGTTCACAGCTACGTCTACCATTCAGTGGTCATTGACCGTGGACGGCTGTGCCATATTATGTTCTCCCTTAAACTTTTCAACGATTATTTGTAAGTTGCAGTCGACGAAATAGCGATTGGAGGTGTGAAATGATGGCAGAAATATGCTGTTGTTGTGGACTTCAGTCCAGAGACTGGTTTGATGCAGCTTTCCATGCTACTTTATCCTGTGCAAGCTTCTTCATCTCAAGGTAACTTCTGCACCCTACATTCTTTTGAATATACTTAGTTTATTCATCTCTTGATCGCCCTCTACGATTTTTACCCTCCACGCTGCCCTCCAATTCTAAACTGGTGATCCCTTGATGCCTCAGAACATTTCCTACCAGCCGATCCCTTCTTCTAGTCAAGTTGTGCCACAAGCTCCTCTTCACCCCATTTCTATTCAGTACCTCCTCATTAGTTACGTGATCTACCCATCTAATCTGCAGAATTCTTCTGTAGTACCACGTTTCGAAAGTTTCTGTTCTCTTCTTGTCTAAACTGTTTATTGTCCATGATTAACTTCCATACATTGCTACACTCGATACAGATACGTTCCGAGAAGACTTCCTCACACTTGAATCTATCCTCAGTGTTAACAAATTTCTCTTCTTCAGAAACGCTTTCCTTGCCATTGCCGCTCAACATTTTATGTCCTCTCTACTTCGACCACCATCGGTTATTTTGCTCACATAATAGCAAAACTCATCTATTATATTAAGTGTCTCAGCCTAATTCCCTCAGCATTACCTGATTTAATTCGACTACATTCCATTATCGTCGTTTTGCTTTTGTTGATGTTCACCTTATATCCTCCTGTCCATTCCGTTCAACTGCTCTTCCAGGTCCTTTGTTGTCTCTGACAGAATTACAATGTCATAGGCAATCTTCAAAGTTTTTATGTCTTCTCCACGGATTTCAATTCCTACTCGAAGTTTTCTTTTTGTTCCCTTTACTGCTTGCTCAATATACAGATTGTATAGCATCTAAGATAGGCTACAACCCTGTCTCAATCCCATGTCAACTACTTCTTCCCTTTCATGCCCCTCGACACTTATAACTGCCATCTGGTTTCTGTAAAAATTGTAAACAGCCTTTCGCTCCCAGTATTTTACCCCTGCCGCCTTCAGACTTTGAAAGAAAAAATCCCAGTCAACATTGTCGAAAGCTTTCCGTAAGTCTACAAATTCTAGAAAAGTAAGTTTGCAATACCTTAATCTATCTTCTAAGATAAGTTGTAAGATCAGTATTGCCTCACGTGTTCCAACTTTTCCACGGAATCAAAACTAATCTTTCCAGAGGTTGGCATCTACCAATTTTTTGCTTTCATCTGTAAAGATTTCGTGTTTGTCAGCCGTTACTTTTTAATCTGATAGATCGGTTATTTTCAAACCTGTCAACACGCGCTCTATTTGGGTATAGAATTGTTATATTCGTCTTCAAGACTCTGGGTATTTCACATGTCTCGTATATCTTGCTCACCAGATGGTAGAGTTTTGTCTAGGCTGGCTCCCCCTAGGCTATCAGTAGTTGTAATGGGATGTTGTCTACTCCCGGGGCCTTGTTTCGACTTAGGTATTTCAGTGCTCCATCAAGCTCATCACGCAGTAGCATATCTCCCATTTCATTTTCATCTACGTCCTCTTCCATTTCCACAGTATTGCACTCACGTACATCGCCCTTGTATAGACCCTCTATTTACTCCTTCCACCTTTCTGCCTTCCTTCTTGGCCTAGAACTGGTTTTCCATCTGAGCTCTTGATATTCGTACACGTGGTTCTCTTTTCTCCAAAGGTCTCTTTCATTTTCCTGTAGGCAGTATGTATCTTACCCCTAGTGATACATGACTCTACATCCTTACATTTGTCATTTGTCCTGTAGCCATCCCTTCTTAGCCATTTTGCACTTCCTGGCTATCTCATTTTTGAAACCTTTGTATTCCTTTTTGCCTGCTTCATTTACTGCATTTTTATATCTTCTCCTTTCATCGATTAATTCAATACCTTTTTGTTTCCCATGCATTTCTAGTAGCCCTTGATCGTTTTGCCTACCTGATCCTAAGCTGCCTTCACTATTTCATCTCTCAAAGCTACTGATTATTCTTCTACTGTATTTCTTTCCCCCGTTCTTGTCAATCGTTCCCTAAAGCTCTATATGAAACTCTCTACAGCCTCTGGTTCTTTCAATTCATACAGGTCCCATCTTTTTAAATTCCCACATTTTTACACTTTCTTTAGGTTTAATCTAAAGTTCGTAACCAATAGATTGCGATCAGAGTCCACATCTGACCCTGCAAATGTCTTACAATGTAAAACCTGGTTCCTAAATCTCTGTCTTACCATTATATAATCTATCTGATACCTTTTAATATATCCAGGGCTCTTCCATGCATACAACCTTCTTTCATGATTTTTAAACCAGGTGTTAGCTATGATTAAGTTATGCTCTGCGCAAAATTCTACCAGGCGGCTTCCTCTTTCATTTCTTAGCCCCAATCCATATACACCTACTATGTTTCCTTCTCTCCCTTTTCCTACTCTTGAATTCCAGTCACCCATGACTATTAAATTCATGTCGCCCTTCATTATCTGAATAATTACTTCTATCACAGCATACATTTGTTGAATCTGTTCGTCATCTGCGTAGCTAGTTGGCATATAAACTTGTACTACTGTCGTGGGTGTGGGTTTCGTGTCTGTTTTTGCTACAGTGATGCGTTCACTACGCTGTCTGTAGTATCTTACCCGCGCTCCTATTTTTTATTTATTATTAAACCTACTCAATCATTACCCGATTTTGATTTTGTATTTATAGTCCTGAATTCACCAGACCAGAAGTCTTGTTCCTCCTGCTACCGAACTTCACTAATTCCCTCTATATCTAGCTTTAACCTATCCATTTCCCCTTTTAAATTTTCTAACGTACCTGCCAGTTTAATGGATCTGATATTCCACGCTCCGATCCATAGAACGCCAGTTTGCTTCCTCCTGATAACGACGCCCTCCTGATTATTTATTTATGTTGATTCTCATTTTTTCTGTGGTCTTCATAATGTACCCTTACTTCAAATGAGATGCACTGTTCTTAATGTTAAAATTTAGCAGATGTTTCTGAGCTACAGATTTCATGATAAGTTTGCATTTATACTGCAGTGAGGCATGTAACGGCCAAAGCCATGAAGGCAATCAACTTTTTAACTGCTCCTGCAAAATGTTATAGGGGACAGACAGCATTTGTCTGCTCCATTTCCGTGGGACCCCACTGCGACTATGGATGCACGGTGTACGTCTACTCTAGGTCATCACCTGTGAAAGTAATTGGTGTTGTTCATGAGTGTATTAGACTGAAAACCAGACCGATTACCACCATCCTCTCCGCTGAGGCTGGTGGCCCACCCAACTTTTGCCATCCGGCAGCAGATCTTCATCGCAGTCTCATGATACATCACACTCTTAACCCTACTCTCACTGAAATTCCATACTGCCGGTGACTATAAATTGTAGCTAACAGTCATAAATCGACCACGAACACAGAGGCTATTCGGAATTTGCGCTAAACACGACTTTTTGCGGACTATATTATTGTGTTTTTAAATAGGATGGAGCTGTTCACCAATCTGGTAATTAGTAATTAGGAGGACCAGAGTTAATTTAGAATGATCAGGGTACAGAATGAGTTGTACCCTAGACTTGGTTTTGTAAATCCATGTTTTGCAGAGTTCTGTCTGAGGACTGTACTGGTGCTCTAGTTTACACTATGGGTCTAAAAATGGGGACGCCATTTGTTGTATTGTGACATTTTCTGAATGTACCGTCAATACTTGAATACCTAATCAATTGGTGGCTTTCGGTGCTGAAATATATGCATACTGAAGGGAACTGGGGGCACGTGATATACATTTGAAAGACGTGTGTATGTTAATTGAAACAAGAAATACTCTCATAAATATTGGTAATTAAGCCTTGATACTTTAAAAATATGCAAAATGTGTAATTCTGATGCCCCAAAGTAACTTCTTGTAAACGCTATCTTATTGTTTAAATTGAACAGAAATCATCACACACACACACACACACACACACACACACACACACACATACACACACACACACACACACACACACACATATATATATATATATATATATATATATATATATATATATATATATATATATATTCAGCGCAATGGAAATAAATGGACCTGATTTACTCATACTTGTTACTGAACAGTGAACAATGCTGAGCATGGATTAACCTTCTGCTGAAACTCTCCAACTATGCTATGAAAATGTATCCCAACGATTAATTTGTTGAGCAAGGATGATTTAGTCATACGAGCGAGCAACGTATCCCTAAATCTGATTCCTATTTAGCACCATACGAGTAGTCGTGATTACGTTGCACAGTGTTGGATAAACAGCACTTGTCGACCTACCGTTATCAGCACACATAACCCAATAGCAAGCAAAGCAGAACAACAGAGTGTTCCACAATATTTTGATCATTTAAAATTTGAATAACACACAAACTAATTCACGATACAAAGTTGAACATTTTACTTGAGGAATGAAACACTGTACCCAGTAATTGAACACATGTTCCGCAACTGCTGAAGAAATTCAGAAAATTTCATCTTGAATTCGATCTTTCAGCTGATTTCTCGGTCGATCGAAGAACACTGTTGCCTTCAAATAACGCCATAGGTAAAAGTATAGCACAGTTACATCAGGTGAGCTAGCCGGCCATACGACACAAGCGCGTTAGGAAGTTATGCGGTTCCCAAGTGTTTCACGGAGAATCTGCAAGTTCTTGTTGCATGTGTGGCATGTCGCGCCACTGCCACACACACATTCAGTGTTCTCGGGCGCTGCAGTCTGGAGCCGAGCGACCGCTACGGTCGCAGGTTCAAATCTTGCCTCAGGCATGGATGTGTGTGATGTCCTTAGGTTAGTTAGGTTTAAGTAGTTGTAAGTTCTAGGCGACTGATGACCTCAGAAGTTAAGTCGCATAGTGCTCAGAGTCATTTGGACCATTTTTTTGTTCTCGGGAGTTCGAACGGTGTTCCGAGGGCCGTTTGACTTTCGATTCGATGCACTCGCAGTTACATGAAAGTCCCTTACGCAGTTCACTATTTTTTTAAGAGTATTTATTGGATGTCGCAGCTGAATCTTGAAATACTTACGAAAGGCAAGTTGCCAGCGCACGGCAGATTCGCCCTAGTGAAAACAGCACTCCACCACGAACTCAGGATGATACTTCAACCTTTACGTCATATTTAGTGATCTTTATATGGGATGAAACTTGACACACCGCACTACTAATAGACGGCACCCCGTTGCACATAGGGACATTTTGCCCCAAATGTTCGCCAGAAGTCCCCTTTTGAGATTTGAGTAATTCGCAGAATACATATCTTACTGCTGTAGTGTGATAGATGGGTCATTGCTAAGGCAGTGTGTTATTTGGTTTTTATGCAATGACACACATTGGAGTTAGTCTGTATTTACGTCTCGCTTGCAGTGCATGAGAAGCTTCTCTGCAGACTTGAAATAGCTTTGCGTTTGTGAGTGTGTTAAACGTGTTTTGACTTTAATTGTAGTGAAAAGTAATATGGGTAGGTGCAGTTATTTATAATTATTTTCATTTAAATTATTTACTGTTTTCATTACTAATAATTTTTTCTATTATACACTCCTGGAAATTGAAATAAGAACACCGTGAATTCATTGTCCCAGGAAGGGGAAACTTTATTGACACATTCCTGGGGTCAGATACATCACATGATCACACCGACAGAACCACAGGCACATAGACACAGGCAACAGAGCATGCACAATGTCGGCACTAGTACAGTGTATATCCACCTTTCGCAGCAATGCAGGCTGCTATTCTCCCATGGAGACGATCGTAGAGATGCTGGATGTAGTCCTGTGGAACGGCTTGCCATGCCATTTCCACCTGGCGCCTCAGTTGGACCAGCGTTCGTGCTGGACGTGCAGACCGCGTGAGACGACGCTTCATCCAGTCCCAACCAGGCTCAATGGGGGACAGATCCGGAGATCTTGCTGGCCAGGGTAGTTGACTTACACCTTCTAGAGCACGTTGGGTGGCACGGGATACATGCGGACGTGCATTGTCCTGTTGGAACAGCAAGTTCCCTTGCCGGTCTAGGAATGGTAGAACGATGGGTTCGATGACGGTTTGGATGTACCGTGCACTATTCAGTGTCCCCTCGACGATCACCAGTGGTGTACGGCCAGTGTAGGAGATCGCTCCCCACACCATGATGCCGGGTGTTGGCCCTGTGTGCCTCGGTCGCATGCAGTCCTGATTGTGGCGCTCACCTGCACGGCGCCAAACACGCATACGACCATCATTGGCACCAAGGCAGAAGCGACTCTCATCGCTGAAGACGACATGTCTCCATTCGTCCCTCCATTCACGCCTGTCGCGACACCACTGGAGGCGGGCTGCACGATGTTGGGGCGTGAGCGGAAGACGGCCTAACGGTGTGCGGGACCGTAGCCCAGCTTCGTGGAGACGGTTGCGAATGGTCCTCGCCGATACCCCAGGAGCAACAGTGTCCCTAATTTGCTGGGAAGTGGCGGTGCGGTCCCCTACGGCACTGCGTAGGATCCTACGGTCTTGGTGTGCATCCGTGCGTCGCTGCGGTCCGGTCCCAGGTCGACGGGCACGTGCACCTTCCGCCGACCACTGGCGACAACATCGATGTACTGTGGAGACCTCACGCCCCACGTGTTGAGCAATTCGGCGGTACGTCCACCCGGCCGCCCGCATGCCCACTATACGCCCTCGCTCAAAGTCCGTCAACTGCACATACGGTTCACGTCCACGCTGTCGCGGCGTGCTACCATTGTTAAAGACTGCGATGGAGCTCCGTATGCCACGGCAAACTGGCTGACACTGACGGCGGCGGTGCACAAATGCTGCGCAGCTAGCGCCATTCGACGGCCAACACCGCGGTTCCTGGTGTGTCCGCTGTGCCGTGCGTGTGATCATTGCTTGTACAGCCCTCTCGCAGTGTCCGGAGCAAGTATGGTGGGTCTGACACACCGGTGTCAATGTGTTCTTTTTTCCATTTCCAGGAGTGTAGTTCGGTGTGTTTCCCTCCAGATTCGTTAATACAGTGTGATAAACTAATTCCTCTACCGCATATTTCAAAAAGTAGCCGCTGAATACCGCAGTTTCATTTTGTAAGATTGTTTCAAGTTAATGAGCTGTCAGCCAGAAGAAAAAGTCATTTCTGTGATGAATTCTGAATGGATCTTATTTTCATCCTAGGTCCTTCGAAAGTCTAAATTATGACAAGAAATGGCCTCAATGACCTTATGAAGGAATGTTCCGAAAAAGAGTATGTAAAAAGATTGAACCTTACGGAAAACAATATGTTATCAGATCCTACCCTGCCTCATGAAGAAAAGAAACGTTTTCAACATTAACTGGCTTTTGTAAAGTCACAATTAAAGAAACGATGTCTTGTTTCACACGAAGCTGAAAGTATCTTTTTAAAAAGCCATAACTTGTGGCAAAATGTCATAAAAATTCCATGTTCCGAAACTCGAACTGGTAGGCCCTCAAAGTCGTTCACAGAGTTAAGCGAACGCAGTAAAAGGTTTAAGACGCAGCTACCGTGATATACCTATGGTGCAACGGAATTAACGTACGCAAGTCAAATGAAGGTTCAAGAATCTGGAAATGATGAGGTTAAAGATAATACTTCATCTCCTGCACTAGAAGGTAAATACAGACAGGAAATATATCGAAGTCATAGAGACTTAGAAGCAAGAAAACGACTTTCACGTATAAAAGACTTCTCAATTGTCGTGGAAGCCTCACCTACAAGGAATTAAAACGAAATAATCCAAACCGCTGGTACGATCTGTACCTGTTACAGTATCCTGGAAGAGGCTAAAGAGCAGTGTTACCCTATGACTGAATCGTGTCAGGTGACTGCCAGAATTGCCGGGAATCAACTTCAAGCCTTGCTTATTCACAGATGTGATCGATTAATACTATAATTTGAACAGGTTTTAAATGATCTTCCAAATGATGACGTAAGTGCGTTGACACTTATCTACAAATGGCGATGTAATGGCTAACATTATATTCAGTTTGAACAAAAACTTGCAAACAACCATGATTCTGAAACAAAGATATTTCAGTCATTTTCAGTGCCTCTCCAACTTAATAGTCCCACTTATAAAGACCTAATTGATTGGAAAAATACTACACCATGATCTCCTCGGAATTCCAGACAAATAATAATTAGATTTATTCATGAAACAGCTCATGTTACTAGTGGAGAATTTGGTCATATCAACAAACAAATTAAAATATTACAAGAAACAAAAACAGCAAGTACAGAGAGTGCTTTATCCATTAATAACACGTTACTGATGACAGTGGTCGGAGCCAAGGTCTGCAGTGCTGCAACAGAGACGGCATCGACAATGTGATGCTTCATTTAGAAGGGTATCTCATAAGTCTTGAATGACTTGTCAAAAGCAAAGTAGTAAAGACAGAGCCTGTCTATACTTCGTACACAAACTAGATTTCTCGAATTTTTGTTCCTTTTGTCCTATAAAAAAGCATCTAGAATAGGTAAATCCATTCAAAATAGGAAGAGACTTGTTAGAGAGAGGAGAAAAGTCACAAAATAAATGTTTAGATATCGAGTGTGTTTAATTGTAGATGTTCCCAAGAGGGGGTATGGAAATACGAGGAGAAGGCTTTTAGCAGACCCTGAAATATCAGAGCCGGGAGAAGTGGCCGAGAGGTTCTAGGCGCTACAGTTTGGAACCGCACGACCGCTACGGTCGCAGGTTCGAATCCTGCCTCGGGCATGGATGTGTGTGATGTCCCTAGGTTAGTTAGGTTTAAGTCGTTCTAAGTTCTAGGCGACTGATGACCTCAGAAGTTAAGTCCCATAGTGCTCAGAGCCATTTTGAAATATCAGCAGAAACAACAAATGCCGATCTGCAATTCATCTACCAATCCAAGCTTATTCTGGAAGCTATTTCCAGTGGACATAGGATATACACTGACAAATTTCTGTTTATACAACTGAGACAGTCATACTGTATGTTAATTTATATCCATGGCATCCTATGTCTCCCACTGTACGCAAGATTTTGGTGCATGGTGTAACTGTAATTGAACATGCCCACTTACCCATAAGCAGTTTATTATAAGAAGCAGTCGAGGCTTGCAGTAAACACTTTCGTCTGTTCAGACAAACCATAGCCACGAAATTCTTACGAGAAGAATGCAATCTGGACATAATAAACAGGCTACTACTGACATCTGATCCATTAGTAATAGATATGAGACCAAAGCCAAAGAAAACCAGCAGAACTTTTCTTAAAAGAACGTTAAATTTATTGCTCTCACGTGAAAGATGGATTAGGCAGGTCCCTGAAGCTGAAAATGGTGATGGAGTCCGTAATCGAAACAAACTGATCACATGAACACATCTGGCGGGGCATCATCTGAGTAGTTCATAGTACTTTGGTTAAGAAATATGGTTCAAATGGCTCTGAGCGTTATTGGACTTAACTTCTAAGGTCATCAGTCTGCTCTAACTTAGAACTACTTAAACTTAACTAACCTAAGGTCATCACACATCCATGCCCGAGGCAGGATTCGAACCTGTGACCCTAGCGGTCGCGCGGTTCCAGACTGTAGCGCCTAGAACCGCTCGGCCACTGCGGCTGTCTAAGAAATAAAGAATCTAATAAAAATACACATAAATATGTCAACCAGGGTCTCACTGCAAAAAAATGCTAATACTACTTTCGACAACTTTTTTTATGAAAAACACTCCTGGAAATGGAAAAAAGAACACATTGACACCGGTGTGTCAGACCCACCATACTTGCTCCGGACACTGCAAGAGGGCTGTACAAGCAATGATCACACGCACGGCACAGCGGACACACCAGGAACCGCGGTGTTGGCCGTCGAATGGCGCTAGCTGTGCAGCATTTGTGCACCGCCGCCGTCAGTGTCAGCCAGTTTGCCGTGGCATACGGAGCTCCATCGCAGTCTTTAACACTGGTAGCATGCCGCGACAGCGTGGACGTGAACCGTATGTGCAGTTGACGGACTTTGAGCGAGGGCGTATAGTGGGCATGCGGGAGGCCGGGTGGACGTACCGCTGAATTGCTCAACACGTGGGGCGTGAGGTCTCCACAGTACATCGATGTTGTCGCCAGTGGTCGGCGGAAGGTGCACGTGCCCGTCGACCTGGGACCGGACCGCAGCGACGCACGGATGCACGCCAAGACCGTAGGATCCTACGCAGTGCCGTAGGGGACCGCACCGCCACTTCCCAGCAAATTAGGGACACTGTTGCTCCTGGGGTATCGGCGAGGACCATTCGCAACCGTCTCCATGAAGCTGGGCTACGGTCCCGCACACCGTTAGGCCGTCTTCCGCTGACGCCCCAACATCGTGCAGCCCGCCTCCAGTGGTGTCGCGACAGGCGTGAATGGAGGGACGAATGGAGACGTGTCGTCTTCAGCGATGAGAGTCGCTTCTGCCTTGGTGCCAATGATGGTCGTATGCGTGTTTGGCGCCGTGCAGGTGAGCGCCACAATCAGGACTGCATACGACCGAGGCACACAGGGCCAACACCCGGCATCATGGTGTGGGGAGCGATCTCCTACACTGGCCGTACACCACTGGTGATCATCGAGGGGACACTGAATAGTGCACGGTACATCCAAACCGTCATCGAACCCATCGTTCTACCATTCCTAGACCGGCAAGGGAACTTGCTGTTCCAACAGGACAAAGCACGTCCGCATGTATCCCGTGCCACCCAACGTGCTCTAGAAGGTGTAAGTCAACTACCATGGCCAGCAAGATCTCCGGATCTGTCCCCCATTGAGCATGGTTGGGACTGGATGAAGCGTCGTCTCACGCGGTCTGCACGTCCAGCACGAACGCTGGTCCAACTGAGGCGCCAGGTGGAAATGGCATGGCAAGCCGTTCCACAGGACTACATCCAGCATCTCTACGATCGTCTCCATGGGAGAATAGCAGCCTGCATTGCTGCGAAAGGTGGATATACACTGTACTAGTGCCGACATTGTGCATGCTCTGTTGCCTGTGTCTATGTGCCTGTGGTTCTGTCAGTGTGATCATGTGATGTATCTGACCCCAGGAATGTGTCAATAAAGTTTCCCCTTCCTGGGACAATGAATTCACGGTGTTCTTATTTCAATTTCCAGGAGTGTACACCTGTGTGCGTCGCTGTATCTTGCTTCTTGCGCGTTATTCAAATTTGAAATCGTCAAAACTTTGTGAAACACCCTGTACTTACTACTAATGTCTCCTAATGGAAGCTCAACAGGTGACTGCCTGTCCATGAGAACGCTCATTCGTCTTGAATCGATCTCACAGCATTAACAAGAAGGCTGGCGTAATCTACAGCATTAACTCAATATGAGCTGCCTGTGAGCATCCATTATATTACGCGCAAATAAATAGCTCCATGCCTGCTTGCGAAGTAACTGAACCGAAGTAATGACAGTCTATCGCCGCCACTCCGAATAAGTCTCACCACGGTAAATAAATTAAAATTGTCTCACCCAATAACTAAACCATTGTAGAATATGCACAATCTCCACCAGACAAAGACAGTCTACCTTTCAATATCAGTACACAGCGCAGACTCGCCTAGCTACTGAATCAGATTACTGAACTTCATGAGATGACAACCAAAAACGCATCCTATTCGTCGGAATCAAACTGACTCCCAAAGACTTCAAATAACCACAGTAACAATGCAACGAGGTTGCTGCAGTGGTTGTATCGATTAATCTGAACATTATAGTAGAATCGCACTGAGTATATCAAAGATCCTCCCCCCATGAACCATGGACCTTGCCGTTGGTGGGGAGGCTTGCGTGCCTCAACGATACAGATAGCCGTACCGTAGGTGCAACCACAAAGGAGGTGTATCTGTTGAGAGGCCAAACAAACGTGTGGTTCCTGAAGAGGGGCAGCAGCCGTTTGAGTAGTTGCAGGGGCAACAGTCTGGAAGATTGACTGATCTGGCCTTGTAACACTAACCAAAATGGCCTTGCTTATCTGGTACTGCGAACGGCTGAAAGCAAGGGGAAACTACAGCCGTAATTTTTCCCGATGGCGTGCAGCCTTACTGTATGATTAAAATATGATGGCGTCCTCTTGGGTATAATATTCCGGAGGTAAAATAATCCACCATTCGGATCTCCAGGCGGGGACTACACAAGAGGACGTTGTGATCAGGAGAAAGAAAACTGGCGTTCTACGGATCGGAGCGTGGAATGTCAGATCCCTTAATCGGGCAGGTAGATTAGAAAATTTAAAAAGGGAAATGCATAGGTTAAAGTTAGATATAGCGGGAATTAGTGAAGTTCGGTGGCAGGAGGAACAAGACTTTTGGTCAGGTCAATACAGGGTTATAAATACAAAATCAAATAGGGGTAATGCAGGAGTCAGGTTTAATAATGAATAAAAAAAAATTGGATACAGGTAAGCTACTACAAACAGCATAGTCAACGCATTATTGTGGCCAAGATAGACACGTAGCCCACGCCTACTACAGTAGTGCAAGTTTATATGCCAACTAGCTCTGCAGATGACGAAGAAATTGATGAAATGTATGACGAGATAAAAGAAATTATTCAGGTAGTGAAGGGAGACGAAAATTTAATAGTCATGGGTGAGTGGAATTCAAGAGTAGGAAAAGGGAGAGAAGGAAACGTAGTAGGTGAATATGGATTGGGGCTAAGAAATGAAAGAGGAAGCCGCCTGGTAGAATTTTGCACAGAGAAGAACATAATCATAGCTAACACTTAGTTTAAAAATCATGAAAGAATGTTGTATGCATGGAAGAACCCTGGATATACTAAAAGGTATGAGATAGATTATATAATGGTAAGACAGAGATTTAGGAACCAGGTTTTACATTGTAAGACATTTCCAGGGTCAGATGTGGACTCTGATCGCAATCTATTGGTTATGAACTGTCGATTAAAACTGCAGAAACTGCAAAAAGGTGGGAACTTAAGGAGATGTAACCTGGGTAAACAGAAAGAACCAGAGGTCGTAGAGAGTTCCAGGAAGAGCATAAGGGAACAATTGACAGGAATGGGGAAAAGAAATACAGTAGAAGAAGAATGGGTAGTTTGAGGGATGATATAGTGAAGGCAGCAGAGGATCAAATAGGTAAAAAGACGAGGGCTAGTAGAAACCCTTGGGTAACAGAAGAAATATTGAATCTCATTGACGAAAGGAGAAAATATAAAATGCAGTAAAACAAGCAGGCAAAAGGGAATACAAACGTCTCAAAAATGAGATCGACAGGAAGTGCAAAATGGATAAACAGGGATGGCTAGAGGACAAACGTAAGGATGCAGAGGCTTATCTCACGAGGGGTAAGATAGATACTGCCTACAGCAAAATTAAAGAGACCTTTGGAGAAATGAGAACCACTTGTATGAATATCAAGAGCTCAGATGGAAAGCCAGTTCTAAGCAAAGAAGGGAAAGCAGATAGGTGGAAGGAGTATATAGAGAGTCTATACAGGGGCGATATACTTGAGGACAATATTATGGAAATGGAAGAGGATGTAGATGAATATGAAATGGGAGATACGATACTGTGTGAAGAGTTTGACAGAGCATTGAAAGTCCTGAGTCGAAACAAGGCCCCAGGAATAGGCAACATTTCATTAGAACTACTGATGGCCTTGGGAGAGCCAGTCCTGACAAAAGTCTACCATCTGGTGACCAAGGTGCACGAGACCGGCGAAATACCCTCAGACTTCAAGAAGAATATAATAATTCCAATCCCAGAGAAAGCAGGTGTCGACAGATGTGAAAATTACCGAACTATCAGTTTAATAAGTCACAGCTGCAAAATACTAACGCGAATTCTTTACAGATGAATGGAAAAACTCGTAGAAGCCGGCCTCGGGGAAGATCAGTTTGGATTCCGTAGAAATGTTGGAACACGTGAGGCAATACTGACCTTACGACTTATCTTAGAAGAAAGATTAAGGAAAGACAAACCTACGTTTCTAGCATTTGTAGACTTAGGGAAAACTTTTGACAATGTTGATTGGAATACTCTCTTTCAAATTCTGAAGGTGGCAGGGGTAAAGTACAGGGAGCGAAAGGCTATTTACAATTTGTACAGAAAGCAGATGGCAGTTACAAGAGTCGAGGGACATGAAAGGGAAGCAGTGGTTGGGAAGGAAGTGAGACAGGTTTGTAGCCTATCCCCGATGTTATTCAATCCGTATATTGAGCAAGCAATAAAGGAAACAAAAGAAAAATTCGGAGTAGGTATTAAAAACCGTGGAGAGGAAATAAAAACTTTGTTCGCCGATGACATTGTAATTCTGTCAGAGACAGCAAAGAACTTGGAAGAGCAGTTGAACGGAATGGACAGTGTCTTGAAAGGAGGGTATAAGATGAACATCAACAAAAACAAAACAAAGATAATGGAATGTAGTCAAATTAAGTCGGGTAATGCTGAGGGAGTTAGATTAGGAAATGAGACACTTAAAGTAGTAAAGGAGTTTTTCTATTTGGGAAGCAAAATAACTGATGACGGTCGAAGTAGAGAGGATATAAAATGTAGACTGGCAATGGCAAGGAAAGCGTTTCTGAAAAAGAAAAATTTGTTAATATCGAGCATAGATTTAAATGTCAGGAATTCGTTTCTGAAAGTATTTGTATGGAGTGTAGCCATGTATGGAAGTGCAACGTGTACGATAAATAGTTTGGACACGAAGAGAATAGAAGTTTTGAAATGTGGTGATACAGGAGACTGCTGAAAATTGGATGGGTAGATCACATAACTAATGAGAAGGTATTGAATAGAACTTGGCAGTAGAGGAGCTTGTGACACAACTTGACTAGAAGAAGGGATCGGTTGGTTGGAAATATTCTGAGGCATCAAGGGATCACCATTTTAGTATTAGAGGGCAGCGTGGAGGGTAAAAACCGTAGAGGGAGACCAAGAGATGAATACACTAAGCAGTTTCAGAAGGATGTAGTCTGCAGTAGGTAATGGGAGATGAAGAAGCTTGCACAGGATAGAGTAGCATGGAGAGCTGCATCAAACCAGTCTCAGGACTGAAGATCACAACAACAACAATATCAAAGATAAATATGGCGAGCCACTGGAAACAAGACATAATAGTAAGACATAAAAGTGCCGAAGAAACAGGCACCTTTCTTCCTATGTGATCGAAAGTATAAATGCAATCGTATGTAATGCGGAACTGACCATCAGGTGTCACTAAGTGGAGACCCGCCACTAGAAAAGAAGGCAGTGAGTACTGCATTGTCAGTATGGAAGAAGTAAGAGCTGAATGAATAGGCTAGGCAGTGACTTCATACCAGGACAAATCTCTGCATGTCATCTGAGTAACAGATCCATCGGGGAAATTTGAACCCTGATAAAGATGCCCAAGTTGGCTGTTGATGATGTAACTGACAAGTGAAAACGTGAATAGATAATCACATTAAAACCGAGACGAGGCACAACTCATGTACTAACGGACACAGATCGTCGAGCATTGTGGAGTGCTTGTAAAAATCGCACGACATCGGTGGAAGAAACCACTGACGAGTTTCAAATTGCTGCCAGCCATTTGGATATCACAGTGACTGTGCGCAGAGAGTTGAAAAGTATGGGGTACAGTAGTTGAGAAGCTCCTCGTAAGCTACTGTCTTCTGTAGTTACTGCTGAGCGCCAGAGGTGGTGTAATGATCGACGAGACACGACAGTGGATGACTGGAAACGAGTGATTTGGAGTGATGAATTACTCTATATCCTGTGGCACTCAGACAGAACTGTTTGGGCTTGGTGTATGCCTCAGGACAATTACCTGTCATCATACCAATTGCCAACAGCGATGTGCTGAGGAGGTGGTGTTACGATATCTGGGTGTTTCTCGTGGTTGGGTTGTCGTCCCCCTATTGGACTTAAGTAAACGCTAAATGTGGAAGGATGTCATCACGTTTTACGAAATTCTCTACTGCGTACTGCAGAGACACAATTCGGAGCTGATGACTATGTCACGATGACGCTGCAGTCTGTGATAAGGCAGCGCTTGTGAGGCAATTCTTTGAGACATTCCTGAAATGGACTTCCCAGAGTCTCAACCTGAAACCAGTGGAGCAACTTTAGGATGATTTAGAACGTCGAATAAATTCCACACCACAACGTCCTACATCAGTAACTTCTCTGGTTTCGGCTCTTGATGAAGAATGTGCTGTCATTTCTCCACAGACACTCAGGAACCGTTTTGAAAGTGTCCCTAGAGAGTTCAAGCAGTCATAAAGGCGAATGTTGAGCACACCCCATATTCATGTCAACTAAAAGCTGTCCGGATACTTTTGACCAGATAATCAAATTGCTCATCCGCTCCAACTAAGTGAGTGCTGTTCAGGTAATCCATCACGTGTACCCAGCAGACAAAGAACTCCAAACGCGTCACGGCTCCCTTTTCGAATTTCAGAGGCAGGAAAAAGTGTCGTCATCGTGCTGGGCGTGAGGTCATATGGGAAATCCGGAAAACGAAGCAGTGGATGCCGTAGCTAAGAATTCCCACATGAAAAATACAATTTCAACCTATGGTGTCCCCATAAATTCAGCTACCTCGCTGTTGAGACATTGGAGAATTTATTAATGGGTACACATGGCAACAGATCAAGCTCGCATCGGAAGCAACTGTAGACGGTGGCGGCAAAACGCTTTTAAATCAGCGGTGGTTAAGGAAGATTATTTAGGCCCCGTGTAGTTGTAACGAGATGGTAAACAAAACTACTCGTTCAAAAACGGCAAAATAAGGTTAGACTATACTGAAGATTTTAAAATTAAAAGTTCTTGCCACAGTCGTGAAAGATTATTGGAAACCAAAACCAGAATTTGTGCAACCAGCTACGAATAGACACAAAGAAGACAGTGGTTTAGGCTCGTGTTTAAACAACATCAGTAAACAGTAATTCAGTATTGGCTGTCGGAGGGTTTGATCGTCTACGTGTCTCTCCATGTAAAATAATTTTAATAGATCGTTTGATAATTTGGGTACAGTGGCCTGATTAAATTTACAACTATGAAATGTACGTTTAACCATTTAACGCAGGCGCCGTGATTGCTGCGTAGTGCGCTGTGGACGAGTGCCAATCCCACTCCGCCGTGCCTGCTGTACGGTGCATTTTTCGCGCTCTCCGTGGCGCTAGTCTGCCCTGCTTTCACACTCTTAGTGTTAGCGCAATTATTGGACTTAATATTTATTCGGGAAAAGATTTTTACAGATCCCACACATTTTTGATATTCATTTTGGATCTTTCAGATAATTAGCGTAATTTTATCGTATATTCTTTAAGACCTGTGGTTTGGATTCAGCTCTGGTGGGTGGGTTCTTTATTATTTAAAACGTATATGGTAAGAATAACTGGATTCTACAGCCAGTATTCAGACAGGCTCTATTTCTTTACTCTTGTCATGATAAACATAGGAGCAATAAGAATGTAAAAATCATTTACACTCACGTCACTCCATACTCGTTGGATCCTTTCTGGAACGCGACCAGCAGCAACCATTTGAGAAAAGTATCTGTTAGTTTCCTCACACAAAGTGTTTATGATATCTGTGCTAAAGAACATCTGAAAGAAACTGAGCATGCTTTGACTGTTTACGATACCATTCAGTCCAGAAGTAGCTGCGTCAAACGCGTATTTCTTTGCATTCAAATTGTAATTTTCCTACGTCATTTTTTCCTTGCTCGGCGGCTTTGATGGTTCTTCATCAGTCTCACTACCTGTAGATTCGTCTTCTGTAAACAAATCCAAGTCTGGGGCTGTCAAAGGATCAGTTGGTGTAGCACGTGTACCTGATGTAGAAGCAGCTACAATAGGTGTCTTATGTTCATCGTCACTACCCAGTATGAGAGAAAGAGCTTCCTCCAAAGTATATCCTTTACCTGTCACATCACTTCTAGAAGAAACTGACTGGGGTTAACAGCACGTCACTTCAGATTAGAAACATGGCGGGAAATTAGCAGTGCAACTCAAGCAAAACCGCTAGTAGGTGCATAGGATAAACTTCCACACAAGTCAAGTGTAGTGAAGCGGAGAAGAACGACGCGAGGCGGAACTGCTACAGCAGTCCTCCGGTTGGGCGGCACGGGCCGCACCCGACGCATGCAGCAGTACATCGCCTGAGCGGCACATTCGTTCCCGACTTTTACAGAAGTCCACCGTAGCGAAAAGGTTAATTCTCATTAAAAAACATATTACAAAAAACTCGGTTTTTGAAGTATTTTTCAGTAGATACATGCGTACGGCAATCCGAAGCATCGAACAGACTACACAAAGGATGAAACCACTGTTCATTTCTTGTCGTACTCAAGGATTCAGCGTAGTAGCCCCTTTGGAGAACTGTACCAGACTATCTTGTGAGTATCCACTACTGACTGTAGTCATGGCAGTGACCAAGTATTTATATGCCTGTCGATGGTATGGATTAAGACAGTGGGTCAACGTGGAAACTGGCAGAAAGAAGCTGCCGTGTTTGAACTTGCCAATAATTAAAACTTGAATTAAATTGCCTACTTTCATGGTTTATCAACGTGCGCCATCCTAGGTGCCTACAAGGAATGGTGTACCACTAGCAGACATGTAAATTGGCGTAAAAACAGAGGTCGCACAACGATCCTCACCGACAGTCATTGAGAGGAGTACCATGCTTTCTGAATGACTGTCAGTTTCATACCCGACCGGAATTGCTACTGTCAGTGAATGCAGATCCATGTCAGTCAGTTTCCAAATGAACATTGCTTAAAGAACTGCGTTCAATGGAAATTTGTATTCGAGTACCAAGCAAAAGATCGTTGTTCACAGTCTCACATAAAACTGCACCTGTACAGGACAACAAACTCTTAATTCACTTTCGAATTGCATTCTATTATATGCTAATAAGATATAGCTGATACATAGATACGAAACTATAAAGAACGATACTTCCGAGGCAGCAAGTTCCTAATGTATATTATTAGAAATTAATTTGTATAACGAGGTATTCCACAATTAATTTAGGAACATTTTCAGTATTTCACGAAATGAAGGTTAACAGGCATGGAGAAAAAACGTAATTATTTAACAACAGTACACATTCGAAGAGTATGTTTGACAACCAATGGACGTAAACATTATGTATGTCTGTTGTTGCAAAAGTATTTCAAATAAAGGTGTAAATCAACTGTTATAGTTCGTGAACTTGACTGTCTTAATTCACAAGAGTCACTGTCGTTTAATTCTTTTTAGCGCAGGGGATACTGTTCCTACGAAATCGAATTAAATACGTCAGCTTCATCAGCTTGGCGAGTTCCTTAATAGTTTCAGCGCGGCGCTATAGGCAGTTGTCAACAGCAACGTTAGAAATTTCCTCAGAAATGGAGGCACCATTGAAACTTCCATGGCTGAATTTCCTCAACAGACATCAGCTAATCCAGCAAAACAGCAATCTTCTGTTTCTTCCGATAATGTGATCTCACCAGAAAAACCTGTCACCATCGAGAGTGTTCCCAATACCATAACAGATGACTATCTAAAACCGGCAAGTGACATAATTTCTGGCATCAGTATTACGCATTGCTCTCGCGCATCTGGAGTCAACATTTGTATTTTTACAAGAACTGTTGATAATGTAGATCGATTAGTGCAAGAGGGTAATTTGTGTGTTAAAAAGATAATGACGCCAGGACAACGTTTTAAAAGTGCGATTAGACGAGTTGCTTTTTGTAATGTATTTCCATTTATTAGTAATGCTGTAATAGTAAACAAATTGTCTAAACGGGGACGTATATTTGGGCATGTCAGAGATATTCCAACCAGCTCCAGGGTTCTGAGATGCTCTCATATAAAATCATTTCGTACATTGCTCATTGTATATTGTACGATTTAAGCGAAGTACCATCCACAATAAAGATTCCCTATGAAGAAAATTATTTCGGTGCGCATATGACCATGGATAACGTTGTATGTCATCATTGGAAAGGTGTTGGTCATATCAAGAAAAATTGCTCGCAGTTACTGACTATCCCAAATGATCAAAGCGAATTTTCTGCTCTCGTACACAATGCTGCTACACAAAATCTCGTACCATTGGTACAAGGAGCAACTCCAAAAATTTCTCAGCCTCCCACACAGTCTGGAAAAGAGCAATATACATCTGAATCTTCTACCACAGTGCTAGAAATATCACCATCGGTAAAAGAAGCAGTTCCTAAAATTCCTCTACCTCACACACGGTCTGGAAAAGAGCCACATACATCTCACTCTGGCGCTCCTGTTCTCGAATCTGATTTCGATTTTAATTAGGATAATGTCAACAGTTCAGTCTTCGGTAATAACAATATTTCTGCCAATGTACAGTAGATTAAAAATCTGTCAAATGAAACTGTCACTGTCCTTCCTATGTAAAATAACGACTTACGTAAATTCAGCGAGACTGAGGAATCTAATATTAAAGCTCACAAAGCGTCAGGCGCGGCATTCTGCACACTACCTATATCTGGTGCTACACAAGAAAACGACGACGTGAAATATGTGGAATCCGAATGTGATACGCCAATATCAGATTCCTCAATGAGAAGTGCGCTGCTGGTGGAAGATATCCATAAAGATTACCTCATGCCTTAATAAGAATTCAAAGCCCTTTTGAAGGCTACAAGAAATCAGAAAATAATACTTGCGATTGCAAAACAGTACACTGAGGATTTATAAACAATTTACAAAAACAAAGGCAAGCGACGAACCTTGTCACCGACAGCGATTGTTCAGTGCGGTTATAAAAGAAACTGCCACTAAATGAGATACGTGTTTGTCACCTCTGTGTTCGAACAAGAACAATCCACTAGTGTGGATACTTCCGAAATAAACATTACACAACATAAACAGAACACTGATTATCACTAATGGCAACACCAAACACGAGCCAAAAAACTTGATCTCTTCAAAAACAAATCAAGCGCTTACAAATAAATCTAAGCTTTCCAGAGCTACAAAAATAAACCTAATGCAGCTAATTGTGCAGTATCAGATTTAAATTGCTTTCATACAAAAACTATACTGTTATCAACAAAATGTAGCTGGAATCACTTAAGGCTACAAGATATTTAGCACAGATGACACAAGGAGATCTGCAGCAATACTGATAACCAACAAAGATATTAATTTCGTGATGATTAACCACTATTTGAAATATTAGTAAAAGAAAATTTGTGGACTTTTGTATCTAGATTGTACTTAGATATCACAAAACCCATCAAAGACGGCTTGAGAAAAATTGACGGCATGATAAACTATAATAAAGAGTTGGTTCAGTAATTGCAATGGACAGCAACGCAAGATTAAGCTTGTAGCATGATATAGTAACAAACTCATGAGGAAAGGAGATGGAACCATTCCTGGCTTCCACTAATCTGTCTACTGAACGAGGGGAATCACGGAACAACTTTTGAAAATAGTTAAGGGAAGAGCAATATTGATTCAACTATGGTCACCTCTTATCTATTGCCGATGTTCAGCCAATGGACGTGTGGCGAAGACGAGAGCTGCTCCGAAAATAAGATTATTACTTTTAACATGGGAATGTGCGCAACAGCACGTGCTGGAAGCATAATTGAAATAAAAAACATATTGTTACAGACGAAAACTTGATAGACTTTGATGGGTACTAGTCAGAAGAACTTATACAAAAGTATTTACCAAACACCGACTTACACAACTTAAAAGAAATAGACCAGAATTTGGCAGCTAAAGTTCAAGTGGAAACAAATACTAAAACTGTTATTATAGCATTTGAAGAAGTTCTATATACCTCACGCAATAAAACATTCGAGATACGAAACCAGCTGAAGTACAGAACTGGGAGAAAATCTGTCCCCTAGTGGACATGTGAATTAACTGCGATGCGAGAAAAGGCAAACGTGTTAAGGCAAATTTGTCAACGTACAGAGGGGAGTGAACAGATGAGGAAGCTACGAAGACAACAATATTGTAAAGAGAAGAAGGAATACGGCACACCTACACAGAAAGAAAAAAGGACAGCCCTGGAAGCAATACTGCAGCTCGACCCCAACAAGTCACCTTTGGAATGTAGTCTATCGAATCGCATCAGGGAAAGTCACAAATAATACTCCTATGGCAACTCTAAGCAAAAGTGATAGCACGACAACAGCGGATATAATCGACACTGCCACCTATATGCTCGTATATTTTGTGCCTGAGGACGATCAAACTCAAAACGCTGAATACCATAAACTAATAAGATCATAAACGCTACGACCCAACCGTACACTAGATGATGTAGCTTTCACACAGACAGAAATAGAGGAAATAATAACTAACTTACCGGAAAACAATGCTCCAGGTGAAAATGGTATTACTGCTAAGAAAAGTGCTGGGAAAGCTATTAATTAACAGAATTATTATGCACCATGTCTTCTCTAAGGATCTCCTAAGCAACCATCAGTGTAGATTCACTCTATAGAATTGAACAGTAGACATGTTAGTGGCTCTTAAGAACTCCGTAGAGGAAACATATCATAAGGATAGTATGTAAAAATCGTCGGTCTATAAGTACATGAAGCTTCAGACGCAGCTTGGTGGCCCAGCATCCTTAAAGCGCTACTACAATTTGAATGTCCTAAGAACTTATATAAGCAACCAATAAATTATTTCATTGCTAGAACGTCAGTTTTGGGGTGTAACAGCATCAAACTATAAATGAAGGTGACAAAAGGTGGCCCAAGCTTTTCAAATGGTTCAAATGGCTCTGAGCACTATGGGGCTTTAACTTCCGAGGTCAGCAGTACCCTAGAACTTAGAACTACTTAAACCGAACTAACCTAAGGACATCACACACAACCATGCCTAAGGCAGGATTCGAACCTGCGACCGTAGCGGTCGCCCGGTTTTAGACTGTAGCGCCTAGAAGCGCTCGGCCACTCCGGCCGGCTGGCCCACGTTTTTGAAATATACAATGTAGTTCTCTGCTAATTTGGATTACACAGCAAACACAAAAACGGTAGCATTTGCAGAGGACGTAATCGTGTTGACCAAAGAATATACTTTATTACTGCTGAGGAGCTGTGCAACACAGAAATGAAAAAAGTCATAACTTGGACCCAAAAGAACCAAATCCGTTTTAATGAGCAAAAATCTACAATAATGCTAATAACAAGGAGAAGAGGTAGAGACATAGCAACATTTAGCATCGTTCTAAACACTATTGGTATGCAACAAGTTGAACGTTTAAAATACTTGAATATAATTATTGATTCTAAATTTTTGTTTAATGAGCATATAAAGTTCTTGACTGAAAAATGCATGAAACTTATTCATCCTTTGTGTAAATCAGTAAGGCTCATCTGGGGCTTGATTCAGGAGCAATGAAAATAATTTACAGAGGCGCTATAGTACCAATATTGGCATAAGCAGCATTTGTTTGGATTCACGCGTCAAGAAGAAAATATAACTGTGTGAAGATATGCAGAATCCAGCGCTTGGGCGACATAAAGATTTCTAACGCTTACAGAACGACGTTTACTGAAGCGTTGTGCACTCTAACAAGCCTTACACCAATAATTACTAAACTATAGGCAATAGCTGTAGAACATAAAATTACAAAAAATAAACAAGCGTCCCATTCTATAGACACTCCTTTAGATTACGAACAGTGGCCCGAGTCAACAAGTACAGTAAATTTAGAAGAAAATTACAAACTCAAGGAATTTTCTACAGAGATTTACACCGATGGGAGTCATTCAGAGAACGGAACAAGTCCAGGAGTGGTAATAACCATTAATGGGACACCTGTCTATCACTTTAACACTAATGAATGGGTGCACCATTAACTAAGCAGAAAAATTAGCACTCTGACGAGCCTTAGGGAAACTAGAGAACTTACGAGAAGGAACGTTAAAATGGCAGCTGTAATACGCACAGACAGTAGAATTACACTGGATTTATTTAAAAATTCCAGGAATCATAAATTTTTGATAGAAGAGATCATAACAAAATTAGGGAATTGCGGCAGAGAGGGAAATGACATATTAACTTCGAATGGACGAAAGCTCATGTAGAAACCCATGGTAATGTACTGAGAGACAGGCTTGCCAAAGAAGCAGCTCGAGAAAATGCAACAGAAAGCTAGAACAGAATCCCTTCGTCTCTGATCTGAAGAAGGTTAAGATGCACTGCGAAAGAAAAATAGGAAAGAGAATGGACTGAAACTGCAAAAGGGGGAATCACAAAAGATTTCTTTCCGACTGTTCAACATCGTCTTTCTATAAAGTTACCTCAGTTATCTAATCTTACACCAACGTCAACCGGTCATGGAAAATTAATGTCTTACCATACCATCGATTCAGGCTAGCCTCAAGTGTTACTTGTACGTGTGGAGTGGGTAATAGAACAGTAGATCACCTGTTACGGGTGTGTCACGGACTGAATTCAGAGAGAGATGCCATAAGGAAGAGTATTACAGGAAAGAGAGGCAGCTGACGCGACGAGAAACCAGTTTTAGTAAAGCCATATATGAAGGAATTTCATAAATATTTACAGTTTAATAATGCGTCCCTTCGTATCAATATGCTACTTACAGGCAAAAAAATGATGTTCTACCTGAAAACCTTATATCGGCCACACAGAAGTTTACTGTTGTGAATATGATTATTAGTGTATTTCCGTCGTGTTCTACGGAAGTTTTCTATTGTAAATACTTTTCATCCAAATTATTGCCACTCCCTATAATTTGACTTCTCCTTTATATACAATATGTGATCAAAGGTATCCAGACACACCCAAAAACATACGTTTTTCATATTAGATGCATTGTACTGCCACCTATTGCCAGGTACTCCATAGCAGCAACCTCAGTAGTCATTAGACATCGTGAGAGAGCAGAATGGGCGCTCCGTGGAACTCACGGACTTCGAACCTGGTCTGGTGATTGGGTGTCACCTGTGTCATACGTCTGTACGCGAAATCTCCACACTCCTTAACATCCCTAGGTCTACTGATTCCGATGTGATAGTGAAGTGGAAACATGAAGGGACACGTATAGCACAAAAGCGTACTGGACGACCTCGTCTGTTGACTGACATCTATCCAGACCATCACACAGGAATTACAAACTTCAAGTAGTATGACAGTTAGGCGGGAGTTGAGCGAACTTGGATCCCATGGTCGAACGGCTGCTCATAAGCCACACATCATGCCGGTGAATGCCAAACTACGCCTCGCGTGATGTAAGGAACGTAAACATTGGACGATTGAACAGTGGAAATACGTTGTGTGGAGGGACGAATCACGGTACACAATGTGGCGATACGAAGGCAGGGTGTGGGTATGGTGAATGCCTGGTGAACGTCATCTGCCGACCGCGGTGGTCTAGTGGTTCTAGGCGCGCAGTCCGGAACCGCGGGGCTGCTACGGTCGCAGGTTCGAATCCTGCCTCGGGCATGGATGTGTGTGATGTCCTTAGGTTAGTTAGGTTTAATTAGTTCTAAGTTCTAGGGGACTTATGACCACAGCAGTTGAGTCCCATAGTACTCAGAGCCATTTGAACCATTTTCTTTTAACGTCATCTGTCAGTGTGTGTAGTGCCGACAGTAAAATTCGGAGGTGGTGGTGTTATGGCGTGGTCGTGTTTTTCATGGATTGGGCTTGCACCTCCTGTTGTTTTGCGTGGCACTATCACAGCTCAGGCCTACAATGATGTTTTAAGCTCCTTCTTGCTTCCCACTGTTGAAGATCAATTTGGGGACGGCGATTGCATCTTTCAACACGATCAAGCACCTGTTCATAATGCACGGCCTGTGGAGGAGTGGTTCCACATCAATAACATCCATGTAATGAACTGACCTGCATAGAGTCCTCACCTGAATCCTATAGAACACCTTTGGGATGTTTTGGAACGCCGACTCCGTTGTAAGCTTCACCGACAGATGTCGATACATTTCCTCAGTGCAACAATCCGTGAAGAATGGGCTGCCATTCCCCTAGAAATCTTCCAACAGCAAATTGAACGTATGCCGGCGAGAGTGAAAACCATCATCAAGGCTAAGGGTGGGCCAACAATTACAGCATTACCAATGGATGTCGCCCCGAACTTGTAAGTCATTTTGAGCCAGTTGTCCGGATACTTTTGATCACATAATGTATCTTCGTATCGAAACAGATAGTATTACAAGCACTGTAACGGAGTATGCTGAAAAATGAAATTAAAATGAACAGTACTTACGGAAATAGCACACGTTGTTCCACATACGATCCTAGCGAAAGGAAAGAGAATCTCGAGTGTAATGCGAAAACTTTCAAAACGAAAGTGACATTACCGAGAAAATGGAAATAAGACCATGATATAATACGTGGAATAATGCAAAAAAAATTCGAAATATCACAGATTAGATGTGGGAAATACAATAATAAATTAGTAAGAGAAGTAGTTGAAAATGTAAGACGGTACAGTCGTGGACAAAACGAGCCACACACCTTGCCTTTTCGTTATGCTGATCCGCATAGCTTTAAAGTCTGCTCCACAGCGTAAGAGGCAAGGCGACGAAGTGCTACCAACATACTATGCACAGGCGTGAAATTGAAAAATTGTCCGAATTTTGTCAGACTGTTTTCAATCATGTGTAAGACTACATTAATGCTGATTTGTTCTAATGGTTCAAATGGCTCTGAGCATTATGGGACTTAACATCTGAGGTCATCAGTCCCCTAGAACTTAGAACTACTTAAACCTAACTAACCTAGGGACATCACACACATCCATGCCAGAGGCAGGATTCGAACCTGCGACCGTAGCGGTCGCGCGGTTCCAGACTGAAGCGCTTAGAACAGCTCAGCCACTACAGCCGGCCCTCGCCATAGCGAGAAAACGTTTATTAGCCGAAGTGTTTCTTAAGCTAGCTAGCAATGGGAATGCTGGCACTTCTAAAACGCATTGGCATTAATATTGGGATCTGAATTATCACGTGTATAGGCAAATGGACTTTATTTGCATTCCTGTAAACGTGTTTTAGTTCGAAAGCGTAGCTACGATTAATATGATGATGTATCGACTGCAACTAGAACATTTCGAATAAAGAGTAGGAGGAATTATTTATGCGGCCCTCATCTTCAGTAACTGTCGTAGCTATTTCGTTCTTAGAATTTCGCCGCCTAAATAGGTAAAAATGGAACTCTACTAGTGTCACATTCTTGACCGTCTGTCTGTCTACACAACTCTCAAAACCCGTTTACCTCGAGTAGACATAATAAGATGAAATGATCGCACTTCCTGCGCTATACGTTCCTTTCGTGGTGTAAAAAAGTGAGGTTCTATGTTAGGAACCAGTATCACTGGTCTGAAATATGACACAGACCGTTTCGCGGCCGAATGCGCAAAATATTTTGCTAATTCGTAACGATCTGGGGTACTTTGTCTTACTAAAACAGTTATGTTATCTCTATAAGTTGACAATCATTTTTATTAGTACAGTTCATACTAATTAGCGTTTCTTCTTTCATTTATATCTTAGATTCACGTGTTGTGTTTAACACACTAATCAGCATTAGTATAGTCTTACAGATGATTGAAAACAGTCTGACAACGGATAGTTCTTCAATTTCACGCCTGTGCACAGTATGTTGGTAGCACTTCGTCGCCTTGCCTGTTATGCTGTGTAGCAGACTTTAGAGCTGTGCGGATCAGCATAACGAAAAGGCGAGGGGTCTCGCTCGTTTTGTCCACGGCTGTACATATTGCAGAACAGAACATTATGTAGGGGTCGATGCCATATTTCATCACTAAAGATAGTAGGCACTAGTTTCATTAACAACAGACACAAAACTGTACACGGTTTCCAAGACTTTTTCAGCATTTTATGTGGTCAGCAAGGCAGATAGCATAATGAAACTAATGCCTTTCAGTAAGGACCGTAACGCCCATAGAATATAGTTACTCATTCCAAGTATAAAGAAAGCCAGTGTGCCAAGTGTCCTTCAGTAAAAAATCAGTAAACTGGACACACACTAATTTAAAAGGGAATTTGTTAACAGAGTAAATTATTAGTTTACTAGCTTTTACTTACGACCGTGGAAGATGTATGATTAACACAAAAGCCATTCCTACACCGTACATTGCTCAGCCAGTAATGAGAGTTATACTGAGCATTATTGGGCAAAGCCGGAAAACAAAGAAATGGATCAGGGAATTGATCAGGGCGAATGACGTAGTAAGAGAGGCAGTTGAAAATGAAAGACTGTAGATATTGCAGAACAGAACACTATATTGGGGTCGACGCTACGTTTCATCACCGAAGATGGTCGTCACCAATTTAATTAACAACAGACAAAAAAGATAGGATAGTGCAACAGTAGATGATAGTGGCTCCAACTAAATTCAAATAAACACGGAAAGATGAATACGGGAACCAAAAGGACGTTGGGTAGGTGATACCAGAAATATGTTGGAGCAATATGGCATGCATATGACAGAAAATAATAACACATGAACGATTCAAGAGGGGGTCTTCGTGCTGGAGCAGCTATCAGAGAGTTGCCGATGATGATGATGATTTCCTATCTGTCAAATGAGATGATCTCCTCCTTACCAAGTTTACTGAACAGGTGCATATCACTGAGTGCTTCAGTAATTTTCCTACCTTGACTGTAGTAAGGTAGATACGGTGGACGTTTTTAGAAGGAAAAGAATGCAAATAGACTGAACTGTACTGTCTATTGTCGTTTCGCTACTATCAGATAAAAGAATTTTCACTCGCCATTTTTCTGGCCCCTGACTGAGAAAACATAATACCTGCTATCTCACTGCAAATGTTTCGATTGCCAGAATTAATGACACAAGGAAATAAAAAGTTACACACAACTAACAAACGGCAATTTTAAAAACAAATCAAAGTGTGTTCTTCATTTAAAACAGAATGAAGGCGACGAAGTCCTTTTACACATTTGTAATGTAATTATCCCACAAATCTGGATTACTTGCCAAGTGGGCTTTTGCTGTAAGTAAAGGAAAATACACGGAAAATCTATAAAACATGAATGTTAACTCGCCAAGTCTCTAGAAACAGGTATTTGGAGAACTGAGGTGAACACTTGAAGTTAAGTAACAAGAACGATAGTGTTTTCTCATGCTGTCGTATCCGTGACTTCTGATGGATAATCTTACGGCTACATCATTGAAGAAATCGTACTACCAGGTGCTCGCGCAGCAAGCGACAAGGTCGCGTAACAAAAGCGACCGGAGTATTGCGGAACATCTTCACTATAGCTGTACTGAAGGTACAGAAGAATGTTTCCAAGGTGATGAAAGCCGGCATATGTTGAATAAATATGACGGCAACTTCCGCACTATCAGCCACGAATGGGTCTCGGAGAGCGTCTCGCCGTGGTTTTGTAGATTTGGAGGCGGCACAGATGGGCATACTCCAAGAAAAAAGAGGTTCGTACTACCAACATTACGGGGGTGGCATTTACATGGTTCCTGCAGCCTCCGCAAGGAGCCCAGTGGGGAAGCTCTATTCAAAACCTGGAAATAATAGAAAAATGGTTGTAAAATCCTATTACAAAATATATTTTTAATTTTCTAGATTCTTTGGGTCGCCGATTAGGGATCCGATGTCGGAATTACAAAATTCAAACTGGCGCGTCCATTTTGGCGAATGAAAAATTATGAATTCAGCTGATTCGAGTAAGACTTCAGGTATAAAGCATTGTGAGGTCGTTAATAGGGAATGAGAAGTCGAAATTGCCATACTGAAATACTGTATTCTATGTTTTACATTTTTCAATTAAAATCGAAATCACATTCCTCAGGTCTGCTGTTATTGCCGTCAGAAGGGTCGCTATCGGATTGTCCGCTGGGAGATGGTCCATAAAGCAGATGTTTTACCTCAGGTGGTTCCCTCTTATCATCTTCATCTCTCATTTACATCTACAGCTACATAGATACTCCGCAAGAAATCGTACGGTGCGTGGCGGAGGATACTCTGTAGCACTAGTTGTCACTTCCTTTCCTGTTCCACTCGCAAATAGAACGAGGGAAAAACGACTTTCTATATGCCTCCTTTTGAGCCCTAATTCATCGTATCCTGTCTTCGTGCTCCTTATGCGCAATGTATGTTGGCGGCAGTAGAGTCGTTCGGCAGTCAGCTTTAAATTCCGGTTCTCTAAATTTCTCGAAAAGGATGACGCCTTCGCTCCAGGGATTCCCATTTCAGTTTTCGAAGTATCACCGTTACACTTGCGTGTTGTTAGAAGCTACCGGTAACAAATCTAGCAGCCCGCCTCCGAACTGCTTCTTTGTTTTCCTTCAGTCCGACCTGGTACGGATCCCCATCACTCGAGCAATACTCAAGAACTTGTCGCACCAGCGTCTCCCTTCTAGGTGAACTACTTTGTCCTAAAATACTCGCAATTAACCGAAGTCGACCATTGACCTTCCCTACCACAGTTCTCACATACTCGATTCACGGCATATCGCTTTTCTACTTTACACTCACATATTTAAACGACTTGACTGTGTCAAGCAGGACACTAGTAACACTGTATCCGAACATTATTCATCAGCATTAACTTACATTTATCCACATTTAGAGCTAACTACCATTCATCACACAAAGTGGAATTTTGTCAAAGTCGTCTTGTATCTTGCTACAGTAATTCATCTTCGACATCTTACCGTATACCACGACATCACATCATTAGCAAGCCACTGTAGATTTCTGCCCACCCTGTCCGTCAAATCATTTATATATACAGAGATCAACAGCGGTTCTATCACACTTTCCTGAGGCTCTCTTGACGAAACCGTGTCTCTGATGAACACTCGCCGTCGAGGACAACATATAGTTTTCTATTATTTAAGAAGTCTTCGAGACACTCACATATCTGTGAACTTATTCCATATGCTCGTACCTTCGTTTACAGCCTGCAGTTGGGCACCTTATCAAAAACTTTCCGGAAATCTAGAAGTACGGAATCTGCCTGTTGTCCTTCATCCATAGCTCTCAGTATATCATCTGATAAAAAAGGGCAAGCTGAGTTTGACACGAGCGATGCTTTCTAAAACCATGCTGATTCGCGGATATAAGCTTATCAGTCTCAAGAAAGTTTGTTATATTCGAACTGAGAATATGGTCAAGGATTCTGCCGCAAACGGGTGTCAAGAATATTGGTCTGTAATTCTGCAAGTTCCTTCTTTTACCTTTCTTATATACTGGAGTCATCTGCGCCTCTTTGCAGTCACTTGGGACTTAGTATCGGGCGAGAGATTCACTATAAATGCAATTTAGGTAAGGGGCCAATGCCGTCGAGTACTCTTTGTAAAATGTAACTGGTATTCCATGCGGGCCTGATGTTTTATTTGCTTTTAAATCTCTCAGTTGTTTCTCTAAGCCAGTTATGCCTGTTACTATGATTGTCCATTTGGGAGTCTGTCCGACGGTCAGATGACGGTATGTTTCTACAATTCTCCTGTGTGAACTATCTCTTGAACCTTAAAATTTAAAACTTCGGCTTTCGGTTTGCTATTTTCAGTTGACACACCAGACTGGTCAACAACACCCGCTTAGTGTTTTTAGATAAGACCAAAATTTTTTCGGGTTCTCTACTTGATTTTGTTAGTGTGTGACAGTGGTAGTTACTGTATGCATCGCGCAAATATCTTTTCACAGACGCACGAGTATCTACTAATCTTCGCTTGGCGTCATTTGTGCGTTCTGTTTTGAACCGAGGAGTGCAGCAGCCTGTGGTTGCTCAACATCCACCGAATTTCGATATTAAAGCATGGTGGATCTTT
The DNA here is from genome assembly GCF_023864345.2 of Schistocerca serialis cubense. Lineage (NCBI taxonomy): Eukaryota > Metazoa > Arthropoda > Insecta > Orthoptera > Acrididae > Schistocerca > Schistocerca serialis. Next base: position 486,309,682 of record NC_064640.1, on the reverse strand, counting down.
TCCATCCTGTATGCACTGACCTCAACATCCATTTTACAGGAACTAAGTGATGCTAATTCACTGTGTAAGTGAGATGCTAATAACTGCTTATCTGCTCCATCTAGCAGAAACACTCTCCTAACCTTCTTAATTGATTTATTAGCTTTCATAATCATAGTTGTTATAATGACATCATGATCGCTAATCTCCGTTTCTATACTGACACTGTCGGCTAGGTCCGACCTGTTCTTAGCTGCAAGGTCTAAGATATTTCAATTGCGTTTGGGCTGCCGAGCTGTCTGCTCAAGACAATTTTCAGAAAACGTGTTCAAATGTATTTCGCATGATCGTCTGTCGCCTCCAACTAGTATTGCATGATCTGGATATTTACGCGCTATTGATCGTAGATTTTCATTGAATGACTGTCACACCAGAACTGGATGGCCGAAGAAAACATCCAGCAATTAACTTGGTTTCACCTTTAGCTGTTATAAGTGACCAGATGATTTCACTGTCAGACTCAACTTCGACCTCAATAGATACAATATTTTTGTTAACTGCAATGAACACTCCCCCTCTTACGGCCTCTAATCTCTTTTTAGATATACGTTCCACGGCTCACTAAGTATCTCAGAGCTTTCCACTTCGGTTTTCAGCCAGCTCTAGGTCCCAAGAATAATTTGAGCACGAGAACTTTCTTGGAGGATATTAAATTCTGGAACTTCATTACGAATACTTCGGCAGATTACTGATAAAATTGTGGCAGACAAAGTGTCTCTATTCCGAACTCTGTTTAACTTCCCTTGCTACATATCGACTGGCTAGCGTTCATCAGAGCACCTCAAATTACTGCCTTGCCTACAAAACCCTTATCAGCACACCGCAAGTACTCTGCTATCCGAGTAGCTGCTTCGTTTGTGTTGTTCCCCCCTGACCTGTGAAGGGGAGCTCTACAAATCCCCACATGATAGCTCAGAAATAGAAATCTGCAGCCAAGACAGTCACAGACACGATAAAACCGTTGGTTCAGTCCCTCCACTCGGCTCCAAACCAAAGGACCCTGATCAAATCTGCGAACGATGCTGCAAACTGCGAGCTCTGCTTGTTCCCCATGCGCGAGGCCAGACGTCTTTGCTGCCGCCGTGAGCTGCAACACGCATACGACTGCACGCTGCACACTAGATAACCGCAGGCAAGGCCGCCTCCACATCTCGGGTGAGGGCCCCCGGCAGGCATACCGAGTGCACATTGGCTTTCTTTCCAGTCTTGAACGCTATCTGCGCAAGGAGCTTTATAACGCGCTTCACAACAAAGCTCCCGATAATTACTAAACCCCTCCCCACTTGTGCCTGCTCGGAACCTGCTGAAGGAGCGGCCACCTGTCCTCTCACAGGGAGAATGGACGAGGCCTGGGGCCCAGTCTCCACATTGGCCCTCCGGCTCGAACGACACGAACCCGTTACCACCCACCATTCACACTGCTGTGACGACGGATCCACCGCGTCGGGTGCTCTAGGAGGTGCCTCAGATGCAGAACCCGTGGGCAAAATAAGCGACACTTGAGGTGTCACATGCGACGCGCCAGATTCTCCGACACCACTACACTCCGATGTAGCAGTGACTAACCCTAGCCAAAAGCACATTCAGCTGTTCGCGAACTGCGGCCTGCTCCTCCTGCGTCCGCACACTGCATCAGCACATGCTAGCCATCCCAACAAACTGAATAAGTGAACTATAAGAGCAGACAATTCTAGTTATGCAACTTGCTACCCTCCTGATGTGTCAACGAAGGTTGCTGATGCATTAGTGATCTGTTTAGTGATCAACTACTGCGCTACAGGCACACTTATAGAAAAGCGAGATTAAGCCTCTTAAACAAAGAAACACGCACTAAATTTAATAAACATACTTCGTGAAAACTCTTCTGGACTCTCGAAATGAATGACCCGAAGATGCCAGAAGCCGATGTATTACGACATGCATCGTTTTCTCAAGGGACTATTTCGTGTAAAATCTCGGTAACACATATAATTCCTTATTCCGAGTTTCCTGCGCATCTTCAGATAGGCGACCAATCGGCAACGGAGTAGCTTCAATTATGGCATATCCTTGTATCAAAACTACATTGACTGATGACGGCATCGGGCGTTATTGCAGAACGTTACGAGACCGGTGAAGTTGTCAACTTACTTCCGAGAAATATACATTTTCTTCAGAGTTTGAATTGATATGTTTTAGTTCTAGAGTTCTCTGTACAAAATTTAATTGTTATGCGGCATTTGGCGAAAAAAGTATATTACTCGAGGAAGTAATAATCTTGTAAAATATTATTTGCCACTTTCAAACAAAAAATAATGATTACAATTGTGAATAGTTCCTCGAGAATTCTACAGAAAACCATAATGATATTTTTCTGTGCAGGTAATTGCAATAAAGAGGAACACAGTTTTATTGTGTGGCACTGACCCACGGTAGAAAATCGACTGTTCACTAAAAACATGGAAATGTTTGCACTCAAATTCATTTTAGCTCGTTAACTATACTATTAAGGTAGTAAGAGAGCCATTTACAAAAGTGGAGGCACCCAGAGAAAACTTGCTAGTCAACACTTTCGGATAAAATCGGTAGTAGTTAGGTTTTAAGTCGATATACGTCATTAGCCGGCCAGAGTGGCCGAGCGGTTCTAAGCGCTACAGTCTGGAACCGTGCGACCGCTACGGTCGCAAGTTCGAATCCTGCTTCGGGCATGGATGTGTGTGATGTCCCAAGGTTAGTTAGGTTTAAGTAGTTCTAAGTTCTAGGGGACTGATGACCTCAGCAGTTAAGTCCCATAGTGCTCAGAGCCATTTGAACCATGTTTTTGATATACGTCATTAAATCTGTTAAAATGTCATAAACATACCTTTGCTATTCGTACTCATCTTATTTTCATCTGACAACTAGGCATGATTGCTGTCATATGCTAAACAAACCACACAAACAACATCTGAAACGTGTGTCGCTTTTCGATTCACTGTTTACTGCCAACTGATACGGCACGTATCGTATCCACCTGCGACTGGAATGGCGCCACAGCAATGGGCAATTGAGCACCAGTGCAGTCTACACAGTATTTCCCGGGACTAATGTCGGAATGTGCACCTTTTCTTCTATTCTGCCCAGGTTTTGAAGCGAACTGGCCAACTGTGCATCGGCAGCACGATCCCCTGGCTTCAAGGCTGAGTAACCTGTAGTGACGCCAGGTCATCGAGCAAGGAAAGAAATTGTATCCTAATGGAAAGGCCTGTTGGAAGTATAGTACTGTAATTGGTCTGAAAGAGGGGTAACACCTGTGGGTATCAAATTTTCTATATCTAAATGTCGCTCTACAGACGGCTGTCAATAAACAGGAGCTGAGAGAACATGTTTTATCCAAATCCTCCCATAACCATCACATTAAGCATTTCTCTACTGCGTAAGTCAGTAATGCTGGCTGTGGACGCCACGGTATTATGTACCAAGGATGCTGCCGTTATTGTGCGGATGGTAGGAACGGAGCCCGTCGACGTAAAATACATTTTGCATCTCTGAATGCTAAACACAGTATTTCCGCCCAAATTGCCGCATGACTCACTGCTGATATATAAATGATCGAAATTTATATGTACCACCAGTCCAGCCAGCATCATTCAGTGCCAAACAGTCGAAGGAGACAGCTGCAAGTACATTGGCGCACTCCCACTTCGTGCCTACAATATGAACAAACCAGTGTCCTCTCTTACAGGCATGTCAACGAGAGGCAATTATCCGTTACTGACGCCACCTTACATGGTCCAGTAAGTGGCTATGGACACGTACGAAGTTTTTCTATCATTGTTGTAGTATCATGCCCTGTATCTGAAACTTAGTAGTAGGACAAAGACGTTTGCTTGTGGCTGGTTTTCTTCGTCGTTCGCACTTACCTAGAAGCTGATGTTGCACGCATTAAAAACCTGAGAAGTTCTGGCATTTTCTTTAACATTACAGTTTCGTTTTAAGGCTTGCCACAGACTCAGCTTGGTGTAACACCGATCCTTCAACTTACCCAAGAGAGGGAGTTGCTTGGACTACGTGAACACAGTGTCTTAGCATTATCAAACACGTAATTAACGATAACACATCGTTTTATACGCTCTTAGATCAAGAATTCTTTGAAATTTCAGATAAAGCTAAGTTTCACCACGTGTAGGTTAGTGGTGGGTACACTTTCTTTTCAAACAAAAGTTTTGGAAATGGTTCATTGAAAATATCTCTGAAAAGATGGACATACAGAAGTTCATTGAAAGGTTTCCCCTTTCTCAATTTTTATTATGTATGGTGTTCTGTTGGCTGCTGATACGTTAATAGTAAATGTATTTTTTCATTCATTGAACTATAAAGAATGCACATTGTTTCAATCGTTAAGTCATCACACAGGCAACCGGATTTCAGCAGCGCAAGTAAGCTGATTTGGTTCTCACGGTCACCAAGCCATTAGTTCACACGGCAGACGCTCCCATTACGTGATGAGGAAGATCGAGTAGCGTCTCTTGGGATCACTGTTGGACGCAGTGTGACAAAGTGGATGAATTGGGCAGAAGGAGCGAGGACAGCTCGCTAAATTATAGCTCTTTTATAAAATGTACTCTAAATAATTTGGCGGCAATCAATGAGGGTACAAAGAAATCCTCTTAACTTATGAGATTTTAATTAATAATTTCTGCAAAGTAATTCTGACCAAAATTAGTAAACAGTTACACGTGTGAGGCTACACAAAATGGGCTGATGGTGACCGAATTCACACTGTGCCACTCCAGCACACTCCAGAGTTGAAGTCAGGTGACATCTAAAAATTAGAACAGCTAGAACTCTATGGTCGTGATGCTTAAGATTTCTCACAAGTTTTTTCTCAGTTGTTCTCTGAATGATAGTGCAAGAATAGTGTTTTAATGGAGATGTTGGTCACAACAAATATATTTCAGTGTATGCATGATTTAATTTTATATGTCTTCCTTTGCACGCTAAGTGGTTCTTTAGTGGATATAGGCGCAGGGAACAGATGCTGTTCGTTGACAGAGAATTCAGGCTATTAATTTATTCTGCATCTAATATCAAAATGTAAAATTTATACATGACTTTGTTGCTGAAGTTGCAGAAGATTTGCACGTATAAATATATACAGACACAAAAGATTTATAAATCTGTCTTTCTTCAACACAATATCTATTCAAAAGATGTCGAGCCGCGGCCACTACGAAGGCCTATAAATATTATTCAAATGGCAAACACACAAAATGTGATCCGTGCATAAATGTTGTAAATTAAGTACACTTGCAACTGGAGCTCTGGATAGGGGATGTTTGCATCTCGCTAGCAACAGCCTAACCGTTGGTGCCAGAGCCCTCGTGCGGCTATGGCGAGTGCAGGAAACGTTGCGGCATAACTGACTGCGCACATATCTGAAAGTGCGGCCGACCATATAGCGGACGGTACCGCATATCTGAAAGTGGAGTAAATCCTCCCCCCACCACCACCACCCCTTGAACCGTGTACTTTGCCGACGGTAGGAAGGATCGCGTACCTCAGCGATACAGATAGCCGTACAGTAGGTGCAACCACAACGGAGGGTTAACTGTTGGGATGCTAGCCAAATGTGTGGTTCCTGAAGAGGGGCAGCAGCTGTTTAAATAGTTCCAGGGGCAGCAGTATGGATGACCGACTGATCTGGCTTCGTCTCATCGACCATAACAGCCTTGCTACGCTGGTGCAGCGAACGGCTGAAAACATGGGGAAGCTGGAACCATAATTTTTCCAGAGAACATGCGGCATTACTTTATGGTTAAATGATAATGGCATCCTCTTGCGTAAGGTATTCCGGACGCAAAATAGTCACTCATTCGGACTTCCCGATGGGGACTGCTCAGGAGGATGTCGTTATCAAGAGAAACAAAACTGGTATTCAAAGGATTAGACCGTGGAATGTCAGATCCCTTAATCGGACAGGTAGGTTAGAGAATTTAAAAAGGGGGCTGGATAGGTTAAAAATAGAGGGAGTTAGTGAAGTGCGGTGGCAAGTGGAACAGGCTTTCTGGTCAGGTGAAGACCAGGTTATAAATACAAGGTCAAATTTGGGTAATGGAGGAGTAGGTTTAATAATGAGCAAGAAAATAGGAACGCGCATAAGTTACAATGAACAGCGTTGTGAACGTATTGTTGTAACCATGATAGACACGCAGCCCACACATATCACAGTAGTGCAGGTTTATATGTCAACAAGCTCAGCAGATGAGGAAGGAATTGAAGAAATGTATGATGAGATAAGCGAAATTATTCAGATAGTTAAGGGAGACGAAAATTTAATAGTGCTATGGGACTGGAATTCGATAGTAGGAAGAGGAATGGAAGGAAAAAGCAGTAGAGGAATATGATCTGGGGGAAAGGAGTGGAAGAGGAATCCACCTGGTAGAATTTTGCACAGAGCATTATCGAATCTTAGGTGACACATGGTTTAAAAATCATGAAAGATGTTTGTATGCCTGGAAGAGACATGGAGACACTCGCCTGGTAGAAATTTGTACAGAGCATAATCGAATCTTCGCTGGCACTTGGGTTAAGAATCATGAATGAAGGTTATATACGTAGAAGAAGTCTGGACACACTAGAAGATTGCCGATCGATTACGTGATGGTAAGACGGAAATTTCGGAATCAAATTTCAAATTTTAAAATATTTCCAGGGGGAGATGTGACCTTGGACCAGGATTTATTGGTTATGAACTGTAGATTAAAGCTGAAGAAATTGCAGAAATGTAGGAATTTAACATTTGACCTGAATAAACTGAAAGACCCAGAGGTTGCTGAGAGTTACGCAGGGAGCATTAGGGAATGACTGACAAGAACAGGAGAATACAGTAGGAGAAGAATGGGTAGCTTTGAGAATGGAAATAGTGAAGTCAGTAGAGGATCAAGTAGGTAAAAAGACGATGGCTGATATATATCCGTGGGTAATACAACAGATACTGAATTTAAGTAAGGAAAGGAGATAATATAAAGATGCAGCAAATGAAGCAAGAGAAAGGCAATACAAATATCTAAAAAACGAGACCGACAGGAAATGCAGGATGGGTAAGCAGGTATTGCAAGAGGACAAACGTAATGATTTTGAAGCATATATCATGAGAGGAAAGATAGATGAAGCTTATAAGAAAATTAGAGAGACGTTTGGAGGAAAGACAACCACCTGCATAAATATCAAGAGCTCAGATAGAAAACCAGTCCCAAGCAAAGAAGGAAATGTTGGAAGGTGGCAGGTGTATACAGAGGATCTGGACAATGGAGATGAACTTGAGAACAATACCACAGAAATGAAAGAGGACGTAGATGAAGATAAGAAAGGAGATAAGATACTGCGTGAAGAATTTGATAGAGTTATGAAAGTCCTAAGTCGAAACAAGGCCTCGGAAGTAGACAACATTCCGTTAGAACTACTGATGGCCTTGGGAGAGCCAGTCATGACAAATTTCTTCCACCTGGTGAGCAAAATGTATGAGACAGGCGGAATACCTTCAGACTTAAATAAGGATGTGATAACTCGAATTATAAGGAAAGCAGATGCTGCAAGGGTGAGAATTACCGAAGTAACAGTTTAACAAGTGACAGTTGCAAAATGCTAACACGAATTCTCTACAGAAGTACAGTGAAACCGTAGATGCCGACCTCGGTGAACATCAGTTTTGATTCGGGAGAAATGTAGGAACATGCGAGGCAATACTGACTCAGCAACGTCTCACAGAAGGTAGGTAAAGAAAAGTCAAACCTTCTTTTATAACATTTGTAGACTTAGAGAAAGTTTTTGACAATGTTGACTGGAATATTATCTTTGATAATTCGAGGCTATCAGGGGCAAACTATAGGGAGTGAAAGGTTATTTACAACATGTACTTGATCCAGAGCACAGTTATAAGAGTCGAGGGGGATGAAAGCGATACCGTGGCTGAGAAAACAGTGGAACAGTGTAGTAGCCCACCCAAATGTTCAAATGTGTGTGAAATCTTATGGGACTTAACTGCTAAGGTCGTCAGTCCCTAAGCTAACATACTGCTTAATCTAAACTATCCTAAGGACAAACACACACACCCATGCGCGAGGGAGGACTCGAACCTCCGCCAGGACCAGCCGCACAGTCCATTACTGCAGCACCTAAGACCGCTCGGCTAATCCTGGGCGGCAATAGCCTATCCCCGATGTTATTTAATCTGTGCATTGAGCACGCTGTAGAGAAAACAAAAGAATAATCGGGATTAGGAATTAAAGTACAGGAAGAAAAAATATAAACTTTGAGCCTAGACGATGACATTGTAAGTCTGTCAGACACGGCAAAAGACTTGGAAGTGCATTTGAACGGAAGGGACACTTCCTTGAAGGGAGGGTATATGATGAACATCAATAAAAGCAAAAAGAGGGTAATGGAATGTAGTCGAATTAAATCAGGTGATGCTGAGGGCATTAGCCTGAGATAATGAAAGAAGCAGATGAGTTTCGTTGTTTGGCAGAAAAATAACCGATGGTGGCCGAAGTAGAGAGGATGTAAAATGTAGACTGCAAATGGGAAGAAAAGCTTTTCTGAAGAAGAGAAATTTGCTAACATCGACTGCAGATTTAATGTCAGGAAGTCGTTTCTGAACATATTTGTATGGAGTGTAGCCATGTATGGAAGTGAAACATGGACGATAAACAGTTTAGACAAGAAGAGAACAGAGGCATGTGAAATGTGGTGCTACAGATGGATGTTCAAAATTAGATGTGTGTATCACATAACTAATGAGGAGGTACTGAACAGAACTGAGGAGAAAAGAAATTTGTAACACAACCTGTCTAGAAGAAGGGATCGGTTGGTAGGACACACTCTGATAGATCAAGGGATCACCAGTTCAGATGCCTTTAATACGATGTAGTTGGTGGTTGCGTTCAAGGTAGTGTATTTGACGGTCAGGGTGGACGCGTTCAAAGTGATTCACTTGAATTAGCTACAATCTATGGCTGAGAGAAAAACACGAAAAAATAAGTTTTCTTAATTCCTTGCTACAGAAGCATCGATAGGTAAAAGAACCAAAACTACTTCAATTGCAGCAGATCTTTCACGAGCTGGTCAATACATTTTTTACGGTAAAAAATAGAACCAAAACTTATTGCGCATGATAACATATTCTGTATAATTTCTCTATCGATATTGAGGTAGTTAATCGGTGAAAGTATCTAATTTGTTTAAAACATCCGTGTACTCTTAATATCTTAGCTTTGTTGCGAAATCGGTAACTTATATTTACCATTTCTAGTTATAACAATATTGATCCCCAGATTTCATTTTGGATCATGTCGATTGTGACTACCATTATGTCATACGTATTTTGCATTTTAAACTGGCGCAGACAAAACGTGGCAAACAGTCTGACAGAGTTTTCTTTTATTTAGCACTGCGTTTGTCTCACTTCAGAAGTAATTCCATTTAATTTAATAGGGCTGACGCCTTCGGCATTGTTGGCGGACACCATATGTGTCCTTGACCCCGGTTGCAGAGTTCCCTCCTGTGTGTGTTGTATTATAAGTGGGTAAAGTTTTGTTCTAGTGAATTTTTCTGTTACTTCTGTGGTCGGGGTTTGTAACCTGTTGGTTAACCCAACGGCTTTTCTTGCTTACATTTGACAGCTAACCTTACTTAACGTGTTTCAGTTCACATTTATAGTCTATACTTCACTAAAGTAAACTTATGATTGATATTTCAGACAGTTGAAGGTAAAGAACAGATGTTATCATCAAACGGCAGCTGTTCCATGGGTGCGCTATGTTGCCTCTCTTCTAAGTACGGGCAGAGCTTTGTGATGTAAAGAAGGTTAAAACAGGTGACGATTTGTGAGGGTGACAGACACACATGGTGTTATTTATGTCGCTCACATCTGATCGTGACGTGTAATATGCTGCGCAGAAACCTATAACACCACCTTATCATCACTAAAATCTATTACTCGCAAAGTTAATTTATTCTAGAAACATGAATGCGGCACCATAGCGTGTCATATACCATTTTTTAAGCGATTGGGTTTCACTCGAGATATCATTACTTTAGGTATCCAATTTAGTTAACATTTAATGTTGCTATCTTCGTAAGACGTGTTAAAATTTCGATCGTTGTGTACGAATACGGAATAACAGTCTATCAGTTCGGCAGTTACATTTGTTCGTAGGTTCTCATTATAATCAACTTCTGAGTTTGGTTGTCTTTCGGTGTTGTGTAATTTACATGCCTCACATCTTCCCAGAGTACTTAAACGTCAGCCATATTTTTTCTGAATGCGCCCTCAGCTGATATGTAGTATTTAAAATTATGGAAACACCTACAGGATTTTAATTAGTGCAGCAGGAACGACGTTCACCTTCAGTGGATATTGTTAGTTTTTCGCTGAAACACCATGTGAATTGCACTCACCAGTCATCTGCACGGGTAGGTAGCAATGGTTTGGAATGTACGTTGCTGTTATGGAAAGAGTAACCAATAACAGTAACTCCAAGCATGTTGACAAGATACACTCCTGAAAATGGAAAAAAGAACACATTGACACCGGTGTGTCAGACCCACCATACTTGCTCCGGACACTGCGAGAGGGCTGTACAAGCAATGATCACATGCACGGCACAGCGGACACACCAGGAACCGCGTTGTTGGCCGTCGAATGGGGCTAGCTGCGCAGCATTTGTGCACCGCCGCCGTCAGTGTCAGCCAGTTTGCCGTGGCATACGGAGCTCCATCGCAGTCTTTAACACTGGTAGCATGCCGCGACAGCGTGGACGTGAACCGTATGTGCAGTTGACGGACTTTGAGCGAGGGCGTATAGTGGGCATGCGGGAGGCCGGGTGGACGTACCGCCGAATTGCTCAACACGTGGGGCGTGAGGTCTCCACAGTACATCGATGTTGTCGCCAGTGGTCGGCGGAAGGTGCACGTGCCCGTCGACCTGGGACCGGACCGCAGCGACGCACGGATGCACGCCAAGACCGTAGGATCCTACGCAGTGCCATAGGGGACCGCACCGCCACTTCCCAGCAAATTAGGGACACTGTTGCTCCTGGGGTATCGGCGAGGACCATTCGCAACCGTCTCCATGAAGCTGGGCTACGGTCCCGCACACCGTTAGGCCGTCTTCCGCTCACGCCCCCGCATCGTGCAGCCCGCCTCCAGTGGTGTCGCGAAAGGCGTGAATGGAGGGACGAATGGAGACGTGTCGTCTTCAGCGATGAGAGTCGCTTCTGCCTTGGTGCCAATGATGGTCGTATGCGTGTTTGGCGCGGTGCAGGTGAGCGCCACAATCAGGACTGCATACGACCGAGGCACACAGGGCCAACACCCGGCATCATGGTGTGGGGAGCGATCTCCTACACTGGCCGTACACCACTGGTGATCGTCGAGGGGACACTGAATAGTGCACGGTACATCCAAACCGTCATCGAACCCATCGTTCTACCATTCCTAGACCGGCAAGGGAACTTGCTGTTCCAACAGGACAATGCACGTCCGTATGTATCCCGTGTCACCCAACGTGCTCTAGGAGGTGTACGTCAACTACCCTGGCCAGCAAGATCTCCGGATCAGTCCCCCATTGAGCATGTTTGGGACTGGATGAAGCGTCGTCTCACGCGGTCTGCACGTCCAGCACGAACGCTGGTCCAACTGAGGCGCCAGGTGGAAATGGCATGGCAAGCCGTTCCACAGGACTACATCCAGCATCTCTACGATCGTCTCCATGGGAGAATAGCAGCCTGCATTGCTGCGAAAGGCGGATATACACTGTACTAGTGCCGACATTGTGCATGCTCTGTTGCCTGTGTCTATATGCCAGTGGTTCTGTCAGTGTGATCATGTGATGTATCTGACCCCAGGAATGTGTCAATAAAGTTTCCCCTTCCTGGGACAATGAATTCACGGTGTTCTTATTTCAATTTCCAGGAGTGTACATATGAAAAAACAGTGTCAGGGCCACCCACGGCGATGCGATAATGCTGTAATCAGTACGTTTATTTGGCCCTGAATATCGATCAACGCTTTGTAACAAAATAGGAGCCGTGGGGTCATTAATGTTAGCAGTTACCAGTAAAAAAAAAAAAAAAAAAAAAAAAAAAAAAGATGAGTTATCATTACATCAACACAACAGATTATTAAGTCCATGATATCTGAACCGGTCGAAACTGGTAATCTTACTAGATTATATGTGATTTAGTCATGAAATAAATATTATTTTAGCATCAAATTACAATTATAACACAGTGCTTGTGGCGAAGCATATAATTCCATATTACCATGAAAAGGTAAAGGATTTAGTCGAAGAAAATGGAATAACTTCTCTCAAAAGAGTGGTCTGGCGCAGTCACTAAACTGAAATATTCAAAAATAATCATGCAGTCAGAAATGATAGAAGGCCGTTCGTCCATGAGAGTAACACCGTGGTTGTTACATGTGTTGAGATACTGAAATGGAGCTGAAAACAGTTCATAGAAATAGGACAATTAGAATCGATCTGAATAATGGCTGTGCAATGTCCGAACCGATAGCTGAATGTTCAGCGTGATGGACTGCCGTACTAAGGGGACCGGGTTAGATTCCCGGCTGGATCGGGGGGTTTTTCTCCGCTCCGGGACTGGGTGTTGTGTTGTCTTCATTATTTCATCCCCATCCGGCGTGGAGGTCGCCCAATGTAGCGTCGAATGTAACAGCATCCCCACCTGCCGTATTCGGTGATTTTTGTGTTTGTACGATAGTACTATTCATGGTTCAAATGGCTCTGAGCACTATGGGACTTAACATCTGAGGTCATCAGTCCCCTAGAACTTAGAACTACTTAAACCTAACTAACCTAAGGACATCACACACATCCATGCCCGAGGCAGAATTCGAACCTGCGACCGTAGCGGTCTCGCGGTTCCAGACTGTAGCGCCTAGAACCGCTTGGCCACCACGGCCGGCAGTACTATTCATGCCTGATCACATCGACAGGTATTGCCATTTACGTTACCGTGTTCTAGTGCAATATAGCGAGACACTTACAAACTTAGCAAGACTTTCCTAAGGTGAAATAACTGCAATGCAATAAACATAAACTATTTTCAACACTGTCAAAACATTAACATTAAACGTGGATTAATGATGTCTCACGACATAAGAGATTTACAAAGGTGAAGATTCGATAGCAAAGATTCAGCCACTCTTTTGATTCCCTTTGTCTGTAAGCGGCGGTACGTGGAAATTATGTGGAGCTTGGCAGGACATCGTTACACTGAAGGAATAGAGCCATCAGCAGACTCCTACGAGCTAAACTCCATGTTAGCCACGCCTCCAAATCTCTGCTAAGTGAGATAACTGGCATTTCAAGGAGAAGCCTTAAGGCTAGCTACCACCTCTCCGAAAAACATCACTCGATACAAACGGTTACTAAAACGTTGACTGTCACTATTTAAACCCATATGGAAAATATTTTAAACGTGTACCGATAATTTAAGTGCTGTAATCAATTACTGAAAAATGAATTTTAATATACCTTTCGGTGCGCGTTCGCCTTGAAACCATAAACTACGAAGCTCGCATACCTTTACCAACGATACGTAGAATCTTTCTTCGGCAAAACATCACCCATATCTTCAGTAGCAGCACGTGACTGCATAGACGAATGGCTTTTGTAAGGCAACGTTCACTTTACATTCTTCAGAACGGGATATACAGGACCCATTTCAAGAAATATTTGTTATTCCTCTCAATCAGGTGCATGTAAACATTATGTCGTGGACCATATTCGTTGATTATCCTGGCCCGTTTGGTGCTACACCTGAGGATACCAAAGAAGGTCTTGTTGCTTGCCTTTAATAAATTACTCCAGAAGATATGAAACCCCTGCACAAAATCTGTAGAGAGAACGAAGTCTGACGATGTCAGTGTATGACGAAACTTCGATTAGATATAACAGGAATACGAATTCAGCAGTAATTTTTTTTGAGTACCTATCCTATAATGCATCAGATCTAATTAAGCGAGACAGTAACGTATATGACAGGAACAGAATTAGGCCCCCAATTTCCACTAATATGCGAATCAAGTCTCTTATGTACAGTGCCACTTCACTCTAACAGCTAAGGATATACATTCCTGGAAATTGAAATAAGAACACCGTGAATTCATTGTCCCAGGAAGGGGAAACATTATTGACACGTTCCTCGGGTCAGATACATCACATGATCACACTGACAGAACCACAGGCACATAGACACAGGCAACAGAGCATGCACAATGTCGGCACTAGTACAGTGTATATCCACCTTTCGCAGCAATGCAGGCTGCTATTCTACCATGGAGACCATCGTAGAGATGCTGGATGTAATCCTGCGGAATGGCTTGCTATGCCATTTCCACCTGGCGCCTCAGTTGGACCAGCGTTCGTGCTGGACGTGCAGACCGCGTGAGACGCCGCTTCATCCAGTCCCAAACATGCTCAATGGGGGACAGATCCGGAGATCTTGCTGGCCAGGGTAGTTGACTTACACCTTCTAGAGCACGTTGGGTGGCACGGGATACATGCGGACGTGCATTGTCCTGTTGGAACAGCAAGTTCCCTTGCCGGTCTAGGAATGGTAGAACGATGGATTCGATGACGGTTTGGATGTACCGTGCACTATTCAGTGTCCCCTCGACGATCACCAGTGGTGTACGGCCAGTGTAGAAGATCGCTCCCCACACCATGATGCCGGGTGTTGGCCCTGTGTGCCTCGGTCGTATGCAGTCCTGATTGTGACGCTCACCTGCACGGCGCCAAACACGCATACGACCATCATTGGCACCAAGGCAGAAGCGACTCTCATCGCTGAAGACGACACGTCTCCATTCGTCCCTCCATTCACGCCTGTCGCGACACCACTGGAGGCGGGCTGCACGATGTTTGGCGACTTTTACCGTCAGTATAAAATTACTCTTACAGTGATACATACAGGCAAATATACAATGAAAGCTATTTGAATGTAAAACAAGGCCTTAAACTCGGTTAAATGAAAATTGTTTTCATGATAGTACTTTGTGTGGTGTTTGTATGACTTTCTGCGGGCAGCAGTAACATTCACAACATAATTTTCCATGATACACTCCTTGAAATGGAAAAAAGAACACATTGATACCGGTGTGTCAGACCCACCATACTTGCTCCGGACACTGCGAGAGGGCTGTACAAGCAATGATCACATGCACGGCACAGCGGACACACCAGGAACCGCGGTGTTGGCCGTCGAATGGCGCTAGCTGCGCAGCATTTGTGCACCGCCGCCGTCAGTGTCAGCCAGTTTGCCGTGGCATACGGAGCTCCATCGCAGTCTTTAACACTGGTAGCATGCCGCGACAGCGTGGACGTGAACCGTATGTGCAGCTGACGGAATTTGAGCGAGGGCGTATAGTGGGCATGCGGGAGGCCGGGTGGACGTACCGCCGAATTGCTCAACACGTGGTGCGTGAGGTCTCCACAGTACATCGATGTTGTCGCCAGTGGTCGGCGGAAGGTGCACGTGCCCGTCGACCTGGGACCGGACCGCAGCGACGCACGGATGCACGCCAAGACCGTAGGATCCTACGCAGTGCCGTAGGGGACCGCACCGCCACTTCCCAGCAAATTAGGGACACTGTTGCTCCTGGGGTATCGGCGAGGACCATTCGCAACCGTCTCCATGAAGCTGGGCTACGGTCCCGCACACCGTTAGGCCGTCTTCCGCTGACGCCCCAACATCGTGCAGCCCGCCTCCAGTGGTGTCGCGACAGGCGTGAATGGAGGGACGAATGGAGACGTGTCGTCTTCAGCGATGAGAGTCGCTTCTGCCTTGGTGCCAATGATGGTCGTATGCGTGTTTGGCGCCGTGCAGGTGAGCGCCACAATCAGGACTGCATACGACCGAGGCACACAGGGCCAACACCCGGCATCATGGTGTGGGGAGCGATCTCCTACACTGGCCGTACACCACTGGTGATCGTCGAGGGGACGCTGAATAGTGCACGGTACATCCAAACCGTCATCGAACCCATCGTTCTACCATTCCGAGACCGGCAAGGGAACTTGCTGTTCCAACAGGACAATGCACGTCCGCATGTATCCCGTGCCACCCAACGTGCTCTAGAAGGTGTAAGTCAACTACCCTGGCCAGCAAGATCTCCGGATCAGTCCCCCATTGAGCATGTTTGGGACTGGATGAAGCGTCGTCTCACGCGGTCTGCACGTCCAGCATGAACGCTGGTCCAACTGAGGCGCCAGGTGGAAATGGCATGGCAAGCCGTTCCACAGGACTACATCCAGCATATCTACAATCGTCTCCATGGGAGAATAGCAGCCTGCAATGCTCCGAAAGGTGGATATACACTGTACTAGTGCCGATATTGTGCATGCTCTGTTGCCTGTATCTATGTGCATGTGGTTCTGTCAGTGTGATCATGTGATGTATCTGACCCCAGGAATGTGTCAATAAAGTTTCCCCTTCCTGGGACAATGAATTCACGGTGTTCTTATTTCAATTTCCAGGAGTGTATTTCGCAATACTAGCGGGAAAAATTCATTCCAGATATCTCACTAATCAGGAGAAGACGCAGTGGATGTCATCGGCTGATCTGTACTCACAGAAATCGTTTATAAACGTGTTCACGAAAATGTCTTGCATGTAAATAAACCACTAGTATGTACACTCTATTCTCCCAGTGTCAAAATAGGGAGAACCAGTTACACGAGTAGTTAAGAGACAGATTCATATTAGCTACACACAGGGAGTTTCGCCGTTTACGTGTGTCCCGTATGACTAAAAGGGAATGACTGACGGCTTAGTTGAGCTTAGGTAATTCATCAATGTCTACGTGTTTCCACGTGGAACCGCCACTGCTGTGGCAAATTGGGTTATCATGTGGGATAACCTTGCTAGGTAAATTATGGAAACTGAGGAAAAGAAATAATTTTCCACGACGATAATACGCGCCTATTTATGGGCTTATTACTAAGACTATAACTGCATAAATACAATATCAAATGAAGGGAAAGGCTAGCAGATTTGTCAGACCTTAGTATTATCGAACATATGGAGGATGACTTCTTTCCACGGCTTGCTTGCATAGTCCTACGGGTAGAAACTATGGAAGATGTAGCAAATTTTCTCCTAAGGCATTTGAGACAGACATCATCAGATCTGGTCATTACCACATCAGTATGTAGAGCCATCGTGAAACGTGAGCGGTAACATCCTTTGATAGACCTGAGTTACAACACCTTTGTACTATACTCTTCAAAAGCTGCGTTTGTAAGCCGATATTCTTCCCGACAAATTTTACTTAGCCTCGTTGTTTCCGTCAAAACACTTTGCTCTTATATCGTCAACTCATCTGTAGGCTACTTATTTGTATCACAGTAATATTATTTTTAGTTTGATACTACGACATCCGACTGTTTCTTAATTTATGACAAACAGTGATGCCCTCATCATATGCAAGAAGCTGTTTTCTATGAACGACACTTTAAGATTCTTCTACGAGCATTGGGCAGAAATGCCTGCATGTGTTATATTTAAATTCACGCATTTACCTCCTGTGTCTGGACAATCTTCCACGCCCGTTGAGTGGGACGCAGGTGGCGGTGTTGGTGTTTCTCCGAGCCTCACAGGCGTTTTCTTGGTCTGATATTACGTCCTATAAACAGAGGGGCCGGAATACAGACAGACGTACAACTCTGCTAAAGATAATGGTTATACAGCAGCTACATTTCAACTACTGGAGTCGTTGTCAGAAAGACCAAAACAACTTTGAGAGGCATTGTTACAAGCTGAAAATTTCCAGAAACACTGATTCTATTGTCTGCATAGTGAGGGAGACCTGATTAGACACAGTACACTACCTTAATTACATACCAACAATTTTTCTGTCAGTAGAAACATACTATGCACTTAAACGAGTATGTTGTCAGATTAGATTTATGAAACTATACATTTTATTGCTACTAACATATTTTACTCTTTTCGGCGAGACTTATTGGAACGACCTTTTTTTGTAATTTCTGTAACACTCTTGATACAATCTGCACTTATCACTGAAAAGACACCTGAAGGATATTGATAGCTGAGGTGTCATATTATCTTACTCTTTCAATAGCCGACAGAGAAGAAGAGCAATATACTTCTGTTGAGGCATTATCATGCTGGTGTACACATTTATGATTTCTGTTAAAGGCGGACTGGCATTTGTTCAAACCTCGTGGGGTAGAAGCGCCTTTTGAGAACATCCGCTGTTCATAGGAGAGGTCACTGCCGATACCCGACGCCGTCATCTCGTTTTTTCTTGCAATATGACTCTCCAAAACATACACAGAATCATAATACTCACCTAATCCGTACGTTGATAGCACTGTAGCAGATTATGTTTTCGCTTTCAGTATCTGCAACCAACTGACCCTTGTAGTTCGTCTTAAAGTTCTGAGTTTAACTGTTTGTAAAAATTGAGAGACAAAGCAGTAACTCAGTAAAGAAAGGAATTGTAGCTAATGATTTTCCAGTATCCTCTTAAAATAAATCTTGCCGGTATTCGTGTAAACTGTTTTAGGAAAATCATGGATAACCTTCATTAGAATAGCTACTCAGATGGCTTAGCATCTTGCAAATGCTGTAAACACAGTGCAAAGTACACATTCTTGTCTGAGATGTCAACAAATCATACTCGACGTCGTCATGGGTTTTTGTAATACTGTAATCGACGACGAACTGATAAATCTAGTGTCAGTTTGATCTGCAGAAAGTAGTTAATGCAATTTTTAAAGTAGTTGCGTTCTTGATGCTTCATTCAAGTACCTAAACTGGAATACAACGACGTCATAAAATACTTGGTTCCGTGTGGTTTATCGGTAACCCAAAGTAAGCTAAAGAAGATGAATGTTTGAGTATTTTCAGCAATTAAGAAATGGGTGACTAAATTTAGCTCCTGACACTTCTCTAACACGATCCATGCAAAGAACAACTACAGATGACAACACCGAGGAAAAGCACACTGTAGTTAAAAGCCGTGCGGGATTAGCCGAGCGGTCTAGGCGCTGCTGTCATGGACTTTGCGGCTTTTCCCGGCGGGGGTTGGAGTCCTCCCTCGTGTATGGGTGTGTGTGTTTGTCCTTAGGATAATTTAGGTTAAGTAGTGTGTAAGCTTAGGGACTGATGACCTTAGCAGTTAAGTCCCATAAAATTTCACACACATTTGAACATTTGTAGCTTAAATTTCGATGATTAAAAGTGTCCGAAATAGGCAAATTCATAGCCACATAAAGACAAGGAGTACGGTATGATTTACATAAAATATTTTACAATGAAATTCCTCTACGCACAATCGATGCCGGATTTGTTCAATCATGACCAAAGCCAAACGTGAAAATAAATTGCTCAATCACATTTAGATTCCAGAATGAGATAGTCACTCTGGAGTGGAGTGGGCGCTGATATAAAACTTCCTGGCAGATTAAAACTGTGTGCCGGATCGAGACTCGAACTCGTGACTTCTCGCGGGCAAGTGCTTTATTGTCTGAACTACATAAGCACTACCCATGCTCCCTCATCACATCTTCGCTCATTAAATGAAACACCAATCAAAATAGTGGGAAGATGCTCATGGACTTGTATTAAATAGGACTTGGTTTATTTATCAAAATATTTCTGCGAATTCTGTTTATTGATTCCTTTAAACAGTTTAAACAGAAGCTGGGGATTATCATGCAATTCTCCAGGTCCAACTGAATGAAGAAAATGAATTTCACACCGCTTCTACTGTATAAGAGAAATATATGTCTTCAGAACAGTACACCTGTACATTAAGCAAAGGGATAACGCGGTGATTTTAACTACAAATCCCCCGCAAAACTTCTTTGAGCTCCAAGGAGAGGTTCTGACAGCCACGTAATTACGTTCGGCGGACGTACCGGAATAGTACTTCAGCGATAGAATAAGCTGATTCGAACACTATGAGAGGTCCACAGATGTATTTGAAAGGGGACATTTAGTAGAAGCATAGGCGCATTTTTGTTCTTCAGAATACCTCAACGAAAAATTTCCTATTTACCCATATACACAAGCACTACAGGATTACTGCTCGGGGAGGGCACTGCGAAAAAACACACTACGCCGCTAATATCCGAAGCATACGTACTACAATGTACGAGTTGTAAATCTGATTGACGCTAGATGTTATACGTGACTCAATACAAACTTTGCTGGACGTGTACTGGTAATGGAATATGTCATACTATTAAAAGTTCAGTCTTGATATGCGCCTTACATCATTTAAGAAAATAATGTAATCCTAAATACGGACGATTACTTTAAATCTGTTTCTGCGAAATACGAGTACAGCGTTTGTAGCAGTGCACCATTACGTCACCCAAAATATTCAAAACTTATTTCCGTTTCTAGTCTGCCCATCATGGTTACTCGGAACCTAGGAGGAGTAGACTTAGCTTGAAGGATATAAGCAGGAGTACACAGGAGTATTCATAACTTTTGTTTTAAATCGTGTTAAGCCTGAAGGAAAAATGCCCTAATAGCTTTGCGGAATAATGGGTTTCGGTATCATTTTGTGAGTACGTGTTTGATAATGTAGTTGTGTAATTGTAACACTGTTAAGATTTGTGACGTAACCTTTCTACCCTGTGATTATATCAAGATATTGCAATTTTTTTCACAGAGAAATACAAGCATAAAACACTTGTACTCGTGATGACTGAAAATAATACACATCACGCTTCAGGCATATTGGTCTGCGGTAACATTATAATAGATTTGAACAATTCTTATTCATTTTTCCCGGTACAGAGGAAACGTTAGTTCATGAATTTAATACCCAGACTGCTACAGATTATTGTTTACAAATAATCTCTAATACGGAATATGCCGATAATGAAACCACTTGTAGCGCATCCAGCAACTTGTGACAAGCGAAGGTAAGAGAGCGTATAGAAAGTCAATGCCCGGTGGCATCAACTTTTGTGCTCAGTGGCAACAATTTTACTGCAGAGCACATGAGTAAGATTAATTTTAGTCGATCGTGTGATATTTTACAAGTTAAAAGCATTTGCCAGAACTAGGCTCGAATCGAGGCAGCTGAGTTTCTGTGGACTTCTTGATCACGCGTGTTCGACTGACGAAAGGCTTCAACTTGCCACTGGATTCCTACCGTGCTTTAGGTCTGTTTAAAATTTCCTTGACAACAGATAAAACGAAAAATATGATTTACCACAGCCTCAGAACTGGACCTCGTGCAGTTCACCACAGTCCTTGATTATCATGTAAATTGAAAGTAATAAACAGAAACTGGTGTGGAACGTAACCTTGAGTTAATCCGAGTGGAAAACTAATGGCGTCATGTCAGATTCGCGAAACGCTGCACGTAAACCGCATAATTTAGAGCTAGACTCTCATTCCGGCAGTTTTAACTTTTCGTGTAGCCTGTGAAGAGTGAACAATATAATTATGTCTCCAATCCATGTCAGTTCAACAATGCTGCGGAAATTAATTTGTTGTATTCCCTTTCGAAACGATAGGCGTAATTTGCACATTCCGCTTGTGTAAGTTCTGGGCAGGAAAAATCCTTGACATTGAGATCAGAGCGTAGTAGGTGACGTGGATTTGAAAGAAAATTTGCTAATAATTATTGGGCAAATGATATGGTTATGGTGCGATAGACGTAAAAAGACCAGATCATCGATAAGTGTCCCGTAACTAAAACAAATGGGTTGTGGCCAGAAAAGAGCTATTGTCTGATCAGCTGTTGATGTGTTCGACTGTATTTAATGTTAACTTTGTAACGATCACAGAATGAACACGTTATGAATTTTATCTTCCATTAGAGCGTAATTTGCTATTACTCATCTACTTGTTGGAACTATTGTGTAGTCTTGTAGTCAAGAATTAGTCCCACTTTTTAATACTGCATCATACAACAGCTTAATATACCGCAGTAATCTGTCAATCGGATTCAAGAACTTTAAAATCCTCATCAACGCTTACAATTATAACTACCGCTACTAATGCGAGAAATATGTGGTAATCTGGGAGGAGACTAATAAGTACTGTTAGTAACTTTTAAACAAAGTAATATTGCCAGAGCATGATTAAAATAATGACCGACTATTCATCGCATGTAGTACGCATTCCGGAAGTGTTATCGACATTATTTAATAATTCTTAAATGACCGACTGCAGGTAATTTTTTGTATGGATTCCACAAGTGTTCTCGACTTTATTTAATCATTTATTGTTTAACAGTATTTTCTCTACATTGCAATGTAATTTCCGGTAACAGTCCACAGTTTCAATGCCTTTCATGAAATCAGTTTATTTTATCAGTGATTCCATTGATACAACAGTGTAGCACATTTTTCATCTGACGGGAAAGAAAGTGAAATAACTTTTTAAGCCACCAACAAGAAGGTTTCATAGTGAAGGTGCATTTTATACGGTAATGCCATTAATTTGTCACGCTTTTTCGGAAAGCCTTTACCTCTCTGTTTCCTACTACTGTGTGCTCCATGGAGTTATCTGGATAATCATTGGGCTTCACGAAGAAATAGTTATAGAAAGTATACGTTGCTCAGCTCGTCAGTAGCAATTTTACTCGCTACTTCCTCAAATGGATAAGGAAGTTTCAGTTTCGCACACAATATTTGCAGATGAATGTGCTCCATTGATCGTAAACTATTCATTTGATAATAAGTTCATTTTTGGTTACTCTAACTTTCAAAAACATTGAGGGCACTACCAAGTTTTTATTTATTCGCCTTAAGTAATTTTTAAAGAGCTCTGAACATAAAACAAATTCAGTTAGATAAATAATGTAATACAGATTTTAACCGTTAAAAGGTAAATGATGTACTTCGAAATACACTTCTTGTAATATTTAATTTTCCTAGCGAGATGCATTTACGGCATTTCAGGCATTTGAAGGAATGTCATATCGAATAAAAAGTTGCGGGGAATAAAGTTGTTCGCCGATATTTCAAATGACTTACGTTTTACTGATTGAAAAGTGCAGTTGAAGTTCCTCATTTAGACCCGTTTATATCGAGTTTGGTAGACGAAGTGTTTTATCCATGCTGTGAGAATTGACATTACGGAACAAGGCAGAAAATTTACATTGTATTTTAAAACAGGTGTTTGTCGATGTCCTTTACATTTACATTTGATAGAGCAATCTTACATCAGTCTAGCGTGACATTCTCTTTATCGATATGTATTAACAGGGACAGTTAAAACGAGGAATAACAGTACTTCAGCAGCGACAAGCTTGCTGCCTTGCAACACGCTGTCTGCTACCACCATGCAGCACCGCTACTCCGCCCAAGCTGGTCTTCTCGTTATAACTCCTGTTTTACTGTTCCTATTAATTAATATCGATAAAACGAATGTTGCACTAGACTCATTTCGGAACAGTCTGTCGAATGACTATGAAAATATTCGCTTTAAAAATCGTTTTTTTCGTCATTGGAAAGAAATCAACACTTTCTGTTGACGCTGGGCGTCGCATGAAACATGTAATGAGAAGCGTTTGTTTAGGCCAACTCCATCTACACACTGAAAAAGCGAAACTGCAAATATCTTACGAAATACAAGAGAAAAGTGCCTGACGACTCTCATGAGAAACATACTCTACACCTCATCACTGAAGATAATGCTACTCCAGTCAGTGAGATTCCTGGCCAAAGACGTCTACTGAAACGGGGAACAACGTTTAATATAGACAAAATGTTCAGTGACGCATCTCGGTGACGTCAGGCGTCCTTTAGTACTCTCTAATCGTAGGAAGATGAGATGTAACCATACTAACTCAACTATCAGGGTCCACTAACCTAGAGTGCTGCGTGCTATCTACCCCAAAAAGTTGATAAAATTATTTTTAACTTGAAAACCTTTAGAATAAGTGTTTCTAGGCGAATCAGGAATTTAAATTATGCTGTGTTGGTATTTCTCATACATATCACATTACTGGATTATAGCAACACACAAGGCATATGCATGCTGCGGCCATAACCGATAAAAAGGACGCCTGTAGTCGCCAGGGAGCAGCAGTGAACATTTCCTCTCTAACAACAGTGGTTACACATGATGTGATCTGTCACTCTAGTCGTTTAAAGCAGAGACTTTGAGACGAACTATGTATATGTTTCTGTCCGGAATGAGATTTTCACTCTGCAGCGGAGTGTGCGCTGATATGAAACTTCCTGCCAGATTAAAACTGTGTGCTGGACCGAGACTTGAACTCGAGACCTTTGCCTTTCGCCGGACGGAGTGGCCGAGCGGTTCCACGCCCTACAGTCTAGTAACGCGCAACCGCTACGGTCGCAGGTTCGATTCCTGCCTCGGGCATGGATGTGTATGATGTCCTTAGGTTAGTTAGGTTTAAGTAGTTAGAGGTTATAGGGGACTGAAGATAACAGCAGTTAAGTCCCATAGTACTCAGAGCCATTTGAACCATTTGAACGTTTGCCTTTCGCAGGCAAGTGCTCTACCATCTGAACTACCCGAGCACGACTCACGACCCATCCTCACAGCTTCAATTCTACCAGTACCACGTCTCCTACCTTCCAAACTTCACAGAAGCTCTTCTCCGGAGAGTTCAGTTGGTAGAGCACTTGCCCGCGAAAGGTAAAGGTCCCGAGTTCAAGTCTCGGCCTGGCACACAGTGTTAATCTGATAGGAAGTTTCATATCAGTGCACACTCCGCTGCAGAATGAAAATCTCATTCTGTAAACATCCTCCAGGCTGTGGCTGAGCCATGACTCCTCAATATCCTTTCATCCAGGAGTGCTAGTTCTCCCAGTTTCACAGAAGAGCTACTATGAAGTTTGGAAGGTAGGAAACGAGGTAGTGGCAGAACTGAAGCTATGAGGACAGGTCGTGAGCGGTACTCGGCTAGCTCAGGTGATAGAGCACTTGCCTACGAAAGGCAAAGGTCTCGAGTTTCAGTCTCGGTACGGCACACACTTTTAATCTGCCAGGAAGTTTTATATGCTTCTGTGTTTTTTGTTCATCTCTCAGTAATCACAAATATCCCCGAAACAGTCAAATATATAGAAAAGACGTTAAAAATATACTTTGAAGATCCAAAGAAACGGTTACGCCTACCTAATATCGTGTAGGGCCCCTGCGTGCACGCAGAAGTGCGGCAACACGACACGCCATGGACTCGACTAATGTCTGAAGCAGTTCTGGAGGGAAACGACACCATGACTCCTGTAGGGCTGTCCATAATTCCGTCAGAGTACATGTGGCTTGAGATCTCTTCTGATTAGCGCGTTGCAAGACATCCCAGATGTGCTCAGCAATTTTCATGTCTGGGGAGTTTGCCGGCCAGCGGAAGTGTTTAAATTTAGAAGTGTGTTCTCGGAGACACTCCGTAGCAATTCTGCACGTGATGGGTGTCACATTGTACCTTACTACTGTAACAGCAAACGCCGCACACCATAACAGAGCCTCCACCATCTTGAACAGTCCCCTGCCGCTATGCAGGATCCATGGATTCATGAGGTTGTCTCCATACCTGTAAACGTCCGTCCGCTCGACACAATTGGCAGCGAGACTCGTCCTACCAGGCAACATGTTTCCAGTCACCAACAGTCCAATGTCGGAGTTGACGGCTCCAGGCGAGGCGTAAGGCTTTGTGTCGTGCAGTGATCAGTGGTACACGATTGGGCCTTTGTCTCCTAAAGCCCATACCGATGACGTTTCGTAGAATGGTTCGCACGTAGACACCCTGTTGTGGCCCAGCATTGAAATATGCAGCAACTTGCGGAAGAGTTGCACCTTTGTCACGTTGAACGATTATCTTCAGTCGTGTTGGTCCCGTTCTTACAGGATCTTTTCCGGCAGCAGCTATGTCGAGGATTTGATGTTTTAATGTATTCCTGATATTCATGGTACACTCGTGTAATGGTCCTACGGTAAAATCCCCAGTTAATCACTACCTCGGAGATGCTGTGTCCCATCCCTTGCGTCCGACTATAACGCCATGTTCAAAATGACTTAAATGTTGATAAGCTGCCATTGTAGCAGCAGTAACCGATCTAAAAACTGCCCCAGGCACTTGTTGTCTTATATAGGCGTAGCCGATCTCAACGTCGTAATGGTTCCATTGGCTCTGAGCACTATGGGACTTAAATGCTGTGTTCATCAGTCCCCTAGAACAACTTAAACCCTACTAACCTAAGGACATCACACATATCCATGCGCAAGGCAGGACTCGAACCTGCAACCGTAACGGTCGCGCGGTTCCAGACTGTATCAACGTCGTATTTTGGATGTTTACATTGCACTTGGTTTTGCATTAAGTTATGTCTGTGTTTCGTTATTAGTTCGATGCAGACTTATCTGGTACGCAGTGATTCCCACTTTTTCAAAGTAATTTCCTGCAGGAAATAATTAATGTCATTTTATCTCCCACACATTCATTTTGCAAATAAATTTTATGACACAATAATTCTAAATATATATCTTATAAGTCACTGAACAGTGTATGGAGGACAGTACTTCGTGCTAATTTTAGTGATTTTCTGTATTACTTCATTCACCCCCTGATGTCATCCTACTGTCTAAGTGTCGAGTTTTATCCTCACGAGCCCAGCACAAAATATACAATGGTGACAGCAGAATAGTCGCATAGCTCTTCTTGAATACAGAGAATCTAAACTCATCCAAAACGTGAAGATATTTATGTTCCGTCGTTGCAACTAAAAGAAGTTGCATGTTTTTCTCAACCACCGCATTTCGCTTTATTGAAGTAGAGCATCACTGATGGTCTGTAATTAAAGATATTTACAATTTTATTTATCTTAAGATCGAAAAAGAGTTCGTTAACAATTTTTTGGTTTTTACTTAGAGTAATTTCTGCTTAGCTATTTGCCTACGGTAGGAAATACCGTCTTCTAGCACGTCTTTGTTTTCTTTTTTCATTAAATAGTGATACTTGAATCTAATTTTTCGCTGCTTTGCAGAACTATGCATTTCTTGCGTTTTACACAGTACCCTTTTTTTCACCGTTGTTCAATGTTTATTTGTATACTTCTATGGGTGTATTTTGTTTTGTAGAGTTTCCAACATTGCCACAAGTTTGCCTTTGACAATACTTTTTCTCTGCAGTTAATTTTACGTGTGTTATTCTATTTAAATACGTTGCTGTGTAATTACATACAGTGTAAGAGTAATGAAATAATAGTGAAGGAGGTTTTTCGTTTTTTTTTATTTGTGTGCGTGTGTGTGTGTGTGTGTGTGTGTGTGTGTGTGTGTGCGTGAGTGGGTGAGATGGGGGGCTGGGGTGAGGCAAAGATGAACGGACATAAGTACATAGTAGTGTGATAGTGAGCTGGAGGAAGAGGTGAGGAGCAAGAAGTGATAAGAATTTGGGAACGGAAGGGCGGGTGTTTGAGTGGGAGAGGGTCAAGTATGGAAAAGGCCCTTCTTTTATGTTCTTCCTTAAATCATTTTATACTGCATCCGGTTACCAATATTTATTTGGTCACTGAGCAACCACCGAGCGAGGTGGCGCAGTGGTTCGACACTGGACTCGCATTCGGGAGGA